>NW_026708106.1:0-9126 GCF_902713425.1 Acipenser ruthenus
AAATCCTAAAAGGTATAGAAAATGTCGACTCAGGGGACTTTTTTGACCTGAAAAAAGAAACAAGGACCAGGGGTCACAAATGGAGATTAGATAAAGGGGCATTCAGAACAGAAAATAGGAGGCACTTTTTTACACAGAGAATTGTGAGGGTCTGGAACCAACTCCCCAGTAATGTTGTTGAAGCCGACACCCTGGGATCCTTCAAGAAGCTACTTGATGAGATTCTGGGATCAATAAGCTACTAACAACCAAACAAGCAAGATGGGCTGAATGGCCTCCTCTCGTTTGCAAACTTTCTTATGTTCTTATGCTCTTATGTTCTTTACCGGATGCACCACTCAGGAGCCCCCCACTTAAAAGAATCTTAATAAATGTAATACTGCAGACATTAAGAAAGACTTCTAGTGGAAACATTTGTCGTAGAATTTATTACATTTCTTTTAGTATTTCTATTGAATACATTGATAAAGAGTTTTTGTGGAAAGTGCTTTTTAACTTTAGAATTGCGTACTTTTCTACGTACAGAGTCTGTACGCAGTACGCATAGAGTCTGTACAGAGGACGCGTACAGAGTCTGTACAGAGGACGCGTACAGAGTCTGTACAGAGGACGCGTACAGAGTCTGTACAGAGGACGCGTACAGAGTCTGTACAGAGGACGCGTACAGGGTCTGTACAGAGGACGCGTACAGAGTCTGTACAGAGGACGCGTACAGAGTCTGTACAGAGGACGCGTACAGAGTCTGTACAGAGGACGCGTACAGAGTCTGTACAGAGGACGCGTACAGAGTCTGTACAGAGGACGCGTACAGGGTCTGTACGCAGGATAAGAAGTGTGGGAATCCTGACATCTCCTAACAGTGGTAGAATTCTCCTGCATGATTAATTACGCTTTTTACAGTTATAATGGTAATAAACTCCACTAGCCCTGCACCCAGTCCTGGGTTTCACAATTACCCTCAGTTATGTATATTATTTACCAACCCTGTTACATTTTAATATAGCTGCAGGAACCATGTCTATACCCTATAGACACTGTGTGACTCACATGCATTGTGACTGCATTGCATTTCCAGTGCTTGTGTTTCTAGATTGCTCTGTGGGACGTGTGTGTTAGTGAGAGCCGCTGAATTTGCAATGATCGGGTCTGGCTGCAGATCTTCCCCTCCTACGCGTTTCTTTCCTCTGGGATGGGCGGTCCTGCTATTCCCAGGCACGGTGCCTCGTTATCTCTGGATCTCCCTCACACGAGCACTGGCACTCACACCAACGATCACTGCTGCTCAGTGCAGCTGTGAGGGAAGCATTGAGTCACTAGCTGTGCAAAGGCATGCTGAGAGACTGGAGTCTAGCTTTAGTTATAGGCAGACCCTTATCAAACTTTACCACACTGAAGGCACACAGTAATCTTGCAGGTTCCCTGGGGGTTTACCATAGTGCATTGACCACACTTTACCTTGGTTTGTCATGTTGTTAATATGCTTTACCATACCTCTCTGCGCTTCACAATACTTCCCTATGCTTTACCAGACCTCTCTGCGCTTCACAATACTTCCCTATGCTGTACCATACCTCTCTGCGCTTCACAATACTTCCCTATGCTTTACCATACCTCTCTGTGCTTTACAATGCTTCCCTATGCTTTACCACACCTCTGTTCTTTACAATGCTTCCCTATGCTTTACCAGACCTCTCTGCGCTTCACAATACTTCCCTATGCTTTACCAGACCTCTCTGCGCTTCACAATACTTCCCTATGCTGTACCATACCTCTCTGCGCTTCACAATACTTCCCTATGCTTTACCATACCTCTCTGTGCTTTACAATGCTTCCCTATGCTTTACCACACCTCTCTGTGCTTTGCAATGCTTCCCTATGCTTTACCAGACCTCTCTGCGCTTCACAATACTTCCCTATGCTTTACCATACCTCTCTGTGCTTTACAATGCTTCCCTATGCTTTACCACACCTCTCTGTGCTTTACAATGCTTCCCTATGCTTTACCATACCTCTCTGTGCTTCACAATACTTCCCTATGCTTTACCAGACCTCTCTGTGCTTTACAATGTGGAGCAGTGTGGAGTAGTGGTTAGGGCTCTGGACTCTTGACAGGAGGGTCGTGGGTTCAATCCCAGGTGGGGGACGCTGCTGCTGTACCTTTGAACAAGGTACTTTACCAAGATTGCTCCAGTAAAAACCCAACTGTATAAATGGGTAATTGTATGTAAAAATAATGTGTAAAAAATAATGTAATTGTATGTAAAAATAATGCGATATCTTGTAACAATTGTAAGTTGCCCTGGATAAGGGCGTCTGCTAAGAAATAAATAATAATAATAATACAATGCTTCCCTATGCTTTACCATACCTCTCTGTGCTTTACAATGCTTCCCTATGCTTTACCATACCTCTCTGTGCTTTACAATGCTTCCCTATGCTTTACCATACCTCTCTGTGCTTTACAATGCTTCCCTATGCTTTACCATACCTCTCTGTGCTTTACAATGCTTCCCTATGCTTTACCAGACCTCTCTGTACTTTACAATGCTTCCCTATGCTTTACCGTACCTCTCTGTGCTTTACAATGCTTCCCTATGCTTTACCAGACCTCTCTGTACTTTACAATGCTTCCCTATGCTTTACGTACCTCTCTGTGCTTTACAATGCTTCCATATGCTTTACCACACTTCTCTGTGCTTTACAAGGAATTGCAAGCACTGCATGGTGAATGACAGCTTCTAATCGTTGCATATTACTAACGTAAAACTAACAAGTCAAGAGTACTATTGTTTTCGGATAGACATCCTAGTTTAAAATGAAAATACAATATTTGACACATGTGTTTACCGTATTCCTTCGCATTTAAGACGCCCTCAAATGTAAGATGCAGCCCACATTTCCCACACAAGGTTATTGCACCACAGTCACAGCTACACCGGTGGGCGCTGAGCGAGAGCTAGCTGTGTTTACATGGAGGAGGAGAGTGTCCGCTCCACAGGATAACTCCCACGGAACCCTTTACATGCCAGTCAGCCACACTGCTGTCTGTGTGTTCAGGCAGTCACAGCTTAATACACGCATCACTATATTGTACTCGAATTGAAGATGCAGGACATTTTTGAGAAGAAAAAAAATTGGTTTTAAAAGTCTTAAATTCAAAGGAATTAAGGTATTTAAAGGTAGAAGCAGGGCTTCTGTTTTTCAGGTTTTATTAATTGTATTTTTCGGGTTTTATTAATCGTATTTTTCAGGTTTTATTAATTGTATTTTTCGGGTTTTATTAATCGTATTTTTCGGGTTTTATTAATTGTATTTTTTCAGGTTTTATTAATCGTATTTTTCAGGTTTTATTAATCGTATTTTTCAGTGCTTATTTTTAGTTATTTTCAAGTTTTATGTAAATCGTTTTTTTCGGGGCTTTCGTTTTTGATGTACTGTATGAAATTTGTGTTTTCGGTTACTTTCCAAAATGCTTGAGAATTTTTTTTTCTGTCAAAATATGTATAGTAGTAACTCAACAGTACTTGCACACTGAAGCAGTCCCTTCTTTCCTTTGCTGTCTTCCACAACAAAATCCCAATGGTCACGGGCACATTCTTCTGGGGTTTTTGTGTGTAGGCATTTTTGTACAATTCTGTTTTAAATCCTCCGTGTCTTAACTGTAATACAGCTCGAAATCCCGCTAACAAGCCTCCGTTCCTGATTGGAATCTTGTTTTAAATCTCGAAAGCGGAGTCTCCAATAGAAATGTAGGAATGTGCTGTCACTCAGTAGTTGGGGTGGGTTTAAAGTATTCAGAACTAATCAATGATAGATACAAGTCAGGAAGGCGGGACATTGCCCAGCAGCGCTGGGAAATGTATTTATTATTATTTTTGTAGTAGGTTTTATTTTTTAATGGGAAAAGGGTAAAGTCAATGTGAATTGATTAACCATTTCCACAGTTTTTCCAGTGTTTATTGGCTATCCACCGATTTCATTTTTTTTTTGTATCGAGGGTGTTTTATCGGGTTTTATCGGTTAAAAACAAAAATCATAGGTATGCACAAATGTATTTTAATTTTAAAATAGGATGCCTATCTGAAACAATAGTGCAGTGTGGGTAACAGAATGCAAAACAGCATTCCAGGGCAATTGTCACAAGATATCACATCATTTTTACATACGATTACCCATTTATACAGTTGGGTGTTTACTGGAGCAATCAAGGTAAAGTACCTTGCTCAAGGGTACAGCAGCAGTGTACCCCCTGGGACTGAACCCACGACCCTCAGGTCAAGAGTCCAGAGCCCTAACCACTACTCCACACTGCTGCCCATAATGGTTAAGCAGCTCAGTGTTCTCTACAGTATCTGTAGTGTTCCTGATTGCTGTGATGGTTTGATAATGGTTAAGCAGCTCAGTGTTCTCTACAGTATCTGTAGTGTTCCTGATTGCTGTGATGGTTTGATAATGGTTAAGCAGCTCAGTGTGCTCTACAGTATCTGTAGTGTTCCTGATTGCTGTGATGGTTTGATAATGGTTAAGCAGCTCAGTGTTCTCTACAGTATCTGTAGTGTTCCTCATTGCTGTGATGGTTTGATAATGGTTAAGCAGCTCAGTGTTCTCTACAGTATCTGCAGTGTTCCTGATTGCTGTGATGGTTTGATAATGGTTTAGCAGCTCAGTGTTCTCTACAGTATCTGTAGTGTTCCTGATTGCTGTGATGGTTTGATAATGGTTAAGCAGCTCAGTGTTCTCTACAGTATCTGTAGTGTTCCTGATTGCTGTGATGGTTTGATAATGGTTAAGCAGCTCAGTGTGCTCTACAGTATCTGTAGTGTTCCTCATTGCTGTGATGGTTTGATAATGGTTAAGCAGCTCAGTGTTCTCTACAGTATCTGCAGTGTTCCTGATTGCTGTGATGGTTTGATAATGGTTTAGCAGCTCAGTGTTCTCTACAGTATCTGTAGTGTTCCTGATTGCTGTGATGGTTTGATAAAGGTTAAGCAGCTCAGTGTTCTCTACAGTATCTGTAGTGTTCCTGATTGCTGTGATGGTTTGATAATGGTTAAGCAGCTCAGTGTTCTCTACAGTATCTGCAGTGGCTCCCGGTTGCCGGTAGGGTTTGGTAACGGGTCCCCTCTCACCGTGTTCCCCGGCTCTCTGCTCCTCAGCAGGGTGAACTTGCTGTGGTTCTTCTTGCTCCGGCTCCTGGATTTCCGCAGCTCCTCGGATTTCTCGTAATCCGTCAGGTCAAACACCTCCTGGATCTTCTTCTCATCCTTCACCTGCAAGAACAGTTCACAGTTCAGACCAGAGCAGTCAAACATGATCGGTCAAGAACAACAAAACACAACTCCAGAGGAACTCTACATGCACTTCACATCCCATAGGAACTCTACATGAACTTCACATCCCATAGGAACTCTACATGAACTTCACATCCCATAGGAACTCTACATGCACTTCACATCCCATAGGAACTCTACATGAACTTCACATCCCATAGGAACTCTACATGCACTTCACATCCCATAGGAACTCTACATGCACTTCACATCCCATAGGAACTCTACATGAACTTCACATCCCATAGGAACTCTACATGAACTTCACATCCCATAGGAACTCTACGTGCACTTCACATCCCATAGGAACTCTACATGCACTTCACATCCCATAGGAACTCTACATGCACTTCACATCCCATAGGAACTCTACATGAACTTCACATCCCATAGGAACTCTACATGCACTTCACATCCCATAGGAACTCTACATGAACTTCACATCCCATAGGAACTCTACATGAACTTCACATCCCATAGGAACTCTACATGAACTTCACATCCCATAGGAACTCTACATGAACTTCACATCCCATAGGAACTCTACATGCACTTCACATCCCATAGGAACTCTACATGAACTTCACATCCCACAAGAACTCTACATGAACTTCACATCCCACAAGAACTCTACATGAACTTCACATCCCATAGGAACTCTACATGCACTTCACATCCCACAAGAACTCTACATGCACTTCACATCCCATAGGAACTCTACATGAACTTCACATCCCATAGGAACTCTACGTGCACTTCACATCCCATAGGAACTCTACATGCACTTCACATCCCATAGGAACTCTACATGCACTTCACATCCCATAGGAACTCTACATGAACTTCACATCCCATAGGAACTCTACATGAACTTCACATCCCATAGGAACTCTACATGCACTTCACATCCCATAGGAACTCTACATGAACTTCACATCCCATAGGAACTCTACATGAACTTCACATCCCATAGGAACTCTACATGCACTTCACATCCCATAGGAACTCTACATGAACTTCACATCCCATAGGAACTCTACATGCACTTCACATCCCATAGGAACTCTACATGAACTTCACATCCCATAGGAACTCTACATGAACTTCACATCCCATAGGAACTCTACATGAACTTCACATCCCATAGGAACTCTACATGAACTTCACATCCCATAGGAACTCTACATGCACTTCACATCCCATAGGAACTCTACATGCACTTCACATCCCATAGGAACTCTACATGAACTTCACATCCCATAGGAACTCTACATGCACTTCACATCCCATAGGAACTCTACATGCACTTCACATCCCATAGGAACTCTACATGAACTTCACATCCCATAGGAACTCTACATGCACTTCACATCCCATAGGAACTCTACATGAACTTCATATCCCATAGGAACTCTACATGCACTTCACATCCCATAGGAACTCTACATGAACTTCATATCCCATAGGAACTCTACATGAACTTCATATCCCATAGGAACTCTACATGAACTTCACATCCCAGAGGAACTCTACATGCACTTCACATCCCATAGGAACTCTACATGCACTTCACATCCCATAGGAACTCTACATGAACTTCATATCCCATAGGAACTCTACATGAACTTCATATCCCATAGGAACTCTACATGAACTTCACATCCCATAGGAACTCTACATGAACTTCATATCCCATAGGAACTCTACATGAACTTCACATCCCATAGGAACTCTACATGAACTTCATATCCCATTTCTGGTTATAAGAATAAGTACCAGCCCATTTCAAGCACTGGTTAAGACAGCCAGCTTACCAAGGAGTTCCTATAGAGCCGTACAAGAAAAAGAAAAATAATTGACAAGAACACTGAGTGCAGCGGCAGCTCCCACTCCTGCAGTCATTAAACAAGAATGTTTCATTAAGTACAGATTGTCCCTGCAGTCTTTTCATTGCCATTGTAAGTCACGTCACCACTGGAACCTGTTAGCAGCAGCTACACTTCCAGTGTCACTGAGAATGTAGATCTGCACTCAGAGAGTCAGTGACAAAGCGTTCAAAATGTTTAAACCACAATAGAATCTCCAGAGACAGATTCAATACATGAGGGTTTTTTATTTAGATTTAATGAATGTTTATTAGTGTTTGGCGGCCACCTGTATTTTCTTTAGCTCACAGGAGTGAAGATCCAGATCTGGATCAGTAAAACAGAGCCCATTGTCTAACACAGGGGTCTCCAGCCTTTACAAGGAGTATACTTTTGGACAATTAAAAATGTTAGCAAACAGTACAGGTCTCCACTTCAAAGTCCTGTTATAATGCTACACCTAACTGCATATTATACACTTGCACAGAAAATATTTTCTTTTCTTTTCTGTAGCTCCTGAATCCACGCTGTTATTGAATGTTATTAGCATGCTGTTGTAGCTCCTGAATCCACGCTGTTATTGAATGTTATTAGCATGCTGCTGTAGCTCCTGAATCCACGCTGTTATTGAATGTTATTAGCATGCTGCTGTAGCTCCTGAATCCACGCTGTTATTGAATGTTATTAGCATGCTGCTGTAGCTCCTGAATCCACGCTGTTATTGAATGTTATTAGCATGCTGCTGTAGCTCCTGAATCCACGCTGTTATTGAATGTTATTAGCATGCTGCTGTAGCTCCTGAATCCACGCTGTTATTGAATGTTATTAGCATGCTGCTGTAGCTCCTGAATCCACGCTGTTATTGAATGTTATTAGCATGCTGCTGTAGCTCCTGAATCCACGCTGTTATTGAATGTTATTAGCATGCTGCTGTAGCTCCTGAATCCACGCTGTTATTGAATGTTATTAGCATGCTGCTGTAGCTCCTGAATCCACGCTGTTATTGAATGTTATTAGCATGCTGCTGTAGCTCCTGAATCCACACTGTTATTGAATGTTATTAGCATGCTGCTGTAGCTCCTGAATCCACGCTGTTATTGAATGTTATTAGCATGCTGTTGTAGCTCCTGAATCCACGCTGTTATTGAATGTTATTAGCATGCTGTTGTAGCTCCTGAATCCACGCTGTTATTGAATGTTATTAGCATGCTGCTGTAGCTCCTGAATCCACGCTGTTATTGAATGTTATTAGCATGCTGCTGTAGCTCCTGAATCCACGCTGTTATTGAATGTTATTAGCATGCTGCTGTAGCTCCTGAATCCACGCTGTTATTGAATGTTATTAGCATGCTGCTGTAGCTCCTGAATCCACGCTGTTATTGAATGTTATTAGCATGCTGCTGTAGCTCCTGAATCCACGCTGTTATTGAATGTTATTAGCATGCTGCTGTAGCTCCTGAATCCACGCTGTTATTGAATGTTATTAGCATGCTGCTGTAGCTCCTGAATCCACGCTGTTATTGAATGTTATTAGCATGCTGTTGTAGCTCCTGAATCCACGCTGTTATTGAATGTTATTAGCATGCTGCTGTAGCTCCTGAATCCACACTGTTATTGAATGTTATTAGCATGCTGCTGTAGCTCCTGAATCCACGCTGTTATTGAATGTTATTAGCATGCTGTTGTAGCTCCTGAATCCACACTGTTATTGAATGTTATTAGCATGCTGCTGTAGCTCCTGAATCCACACTGTTATTGAATGTTATTAGCATGCTGCTGTAGCTCCTGAATCCACGCTGTTATTGAATGTTATTAGCATGCTGCTGTAGCTCCTGAATCCACGCTGTTATTGAATGTTATTAGCATGCTGCTGTAGCTCCTGAATCCACGCTGTTATTGAATGTTATTAGCATGCTGCTGTAGCTCCTGAA
>NW_026708107.1:0-174037 GCF_902713425.1 Acipenser ruthenus
ATATCAAGTGCTGCAGGCATTACATTTTACAATTGAAATGTGTGGAGGACAAAAGGAAATTTTGGAGGAATCACCCCCAGCTCACTAAACATAAAAGTCATGAAAGCAGAAATGCAATCGCCTGCGGCCACACCACCTTGAATAAGCCTGATCTCGTCTGATCTCAGAAGCTAAGCAATGTTGGGCTTGGTTAGTACTTGGATGGGAGACCACCTGGGAATATCAAGTGCTGCAGGCATTACATTTTACAATTGAAATGTGTGGAGGACAAAAGGAAATTTTGGAGGAATCACCCCCAGCTCACTAAACATAAAAGTCATGAAAGCAGAAATGCAATCGCCTGCGGCCACACCACCTTGAATAAGCCTGATCTCGTCTGATCTCAGAAGCTAAGCAATGTTGGGCTTGGTTAGTACTTGGATGGGAGACCACCTGGGAATATCAAGTGCTGCAGGCATTACATTTTACAATTGAAATGTGTGGAGGACAAAAGGAAATTTTGGAGGAATCACCCCCAGCTCACTAAACATAAAAGTCATGAAAGCAGAAATGCAATCGCCTGCGGCCACACCACCTTGAATAAGCCTGATCTCGTCTGATCTCAGAAGCTAAGCAATGTTGGGCTTGGTTAGTACTTGGATGGGAGACCACCTGGGAATATCAAGTGCTGCAGGCATTACATTTTAACTTTACAATTGAAATGTGTGGAGGACAAAAGGAAATTTTGGAGGAATCACCCCCAGCTCACTAAACATAAAAGTCATGAAAGCAGAAATGCAATCGCCTGCGGCCACACCACCTTGAATAAGCCTGATCTCGTCTGATCTCAGAAGCTAAGCAATGTTGGGCTTGGTTAGTACTTGGATGGGAGACCACCTGGGAATATCAAGTGCTGCAGGCATTACATTTTTGTAATTACATTTTACAATTGAAATGTGTGGAGGACAAAAGGAAATTTTGGAGGAATCACCCCCAGCTCACTAAACATAAAAGTCATGAAAGCAGAAATGCAATCGCCTGCGGCCACACCACCTTGAATAAGCCTGATCTCGTCTGATCTCAGAAGCTAAGCAATGTTGGGCTTGGTTAGTACTTGGATGGGAGACCACCTGGGAATATCAAGTGCTGCAGGCATTACATTTTACAATTGAAATGTGTGGAGGACAAAAGGAAATTTTGGAGGAATCACCCCCAGCTCACTAAACATAAAAGTCATGAAAGCAGAAATGCAATCGCCTGCGGCCACACCACCTTGAATAAGCCTGATCTCGTCTGATCTCAGAAGCTAAGCAATGTTGGGCTTGGTTAGTACTTGGATGGGAGACCACCTGGGAATATCAAGTGCTGCAGGCATTACATTTTACAATTGAAATGTGTGGAGGACAAAAGGAAATTTTGGAGGAATCACCCCCAGCTCACTAAACATAAAAGTCATGAAAGCAGAAATGCAATCGCCTGCGGCCACACCACCTTGAATAAGCCTGATCTCGTCTGATCTCAGAAGCTAAGCAATGTTGGGCTTGGTTAGTACTTGGATGGGAGACCACCTGGGAATATCAAGTGCTGCAGGCATTACATTTTTGTAATTACATTTACAATTGAAATGTGTGGAGGACAAAAGGAAATTTTGGAGGAATCACCCCCAGCTCACTAAACATAAAAGTCATGAAAGCAGAAATGCAATCGCCTGCGGCCACACCACCTTGAATAAGCCTGATCTCGTCTGATCTCAGAAGCTAAGCAATGTTGGGCTTGGTTAGTACTTGGATGGGAGACCACCTGGGAATATCAAGTGCTGCAGGCATTACATTTTACAATTGAAATGTGTGGAGGACAAAAGGAAATTTTGGAGGAATCACCCCCAGCTCACTAAACATAAAAGTCATGAAAGCAGAAATGCAATCGCCTGCGGCCACACCACCTTGAATAAGCCTGATCTCGTCTGATCTCAGAAGCTAAGCAATGTTGGGCTTGGTTAGTACTTGGATGGGAGACCACCTGGGAATATCAAGTGCTGCAGGCATTACATTTTACAATTGAAATGTGTGGAGGACAAAAGGAAATTTTGGAGGAATCACCCCCAGCTCACTAAACATAAAAGTCATGAAAGCAGAAATGCAATCGCCTGCGGCCACACCACCTTGAATAAGCCTGATCTCGTCTGATCTCAGAAGCTAAGCAATGTTGGGCTTGGTTAGTACTTGGATGGGAGACCACCTGGGAATATCAAGTGCTGCAGGCATTACATTTTACAATTGAAATGTGTGGAGGACAAAAGGAAATTTTGGAGGAATCACCCCCAGCTCACTAAACATAAAAGTCATGAAAGCAGAAATGCAATCGCCTGCGGCCACACCACCTTGAATAAGCCTGATCTCGTCTGATCTCAGAAGCTAAGCAATGTTGGGCTTGGTTAGTACTTGGATGGGAGACCACCTGGAATATCAAGTGCTGCAGGCATTACATTTTACAATTGAAATGTGTGGAGGACAAAAGGAAATTTTGGAGGAATCACCCCCAGCTCACTAAACATAAAAGTCATGAAAGCAGAAATGCAATCGCCTGCGGCCACACCACCTTGAATAAGCCTGATCTCGTCTGATCTCAGAAGCTAAGCAATGTTGGGCTTGGTTAGTACTTGGATGGGAGACCACCTGGGAATATCAAGTGCTGCAGGCATTACATTTTACAATTGAAATGTGTGGAGGACAAAAGGAAATTTTGGAGGAATCACCCCCAGCTCACTAAACATAAAAGTCATGAAAGCAGAAATGCAATCGCCTGCGGCCACACCACCTTGAATAAGCCTGATCTCGTCTGATCTCAGAAGCTAAGCAATGTTGGGCTTGGTTAGTACTTGGATGGGAGACCACCTGGGAATATCAAGTGCTGCAGGCATTACATTTTACAATTGAAATGTGTGGAGGACAAAAGGAAATTTTGGAGGAATCACCCCCAGCTCACTAAACATAAAAGTCATGAAAGCAGAAATGCAATCGCCTGCGGCCACACCACCTTGAATAAGCCTGATCTCGTCTGATCTCAGAAGCTAAGCAATGTTGGGCTTGGTTAGTACTTGGATGGGAGACCACCTGGGAATATCAAGTGCTGCAGGCATTACATTTTACAATTGAAATGTGTGGAGGACAAAAGGAAATTTTGGAGGAATCACCCCCCAGCTCACTAAACATAAAAGTCATGAAAGCAGAAATGCAATCGCCTGCGGCCACACCACCTTGAATAAGCCTGATCTCGTCTGATCTCAGAAGCTAAGCAATGTTGGGCTTGGTTAGTACTTGGATGGGAGACCACCTGGGAATATCAAGTGCTGCAGGCATTACATTTTACAATTGAAATGTGTGGAGGACAAAAGGAAATTTTGGAGGAATCACCCCCAGCTCACTAAACATAAAAGTCATGAAAGCAGAAATGCAATCGCCTGCGGCCACACCACCTTGAATAAGCCTGATCTCGTCTGATCTCAGAAGCTAAGCAATGTTGGGCTTGGTTAGTACTTGGATGGGAGACCACCTGGGAATATCAAGTGCTGCAGGCATTACATTTTACAATTGAAATGTGTGGAGGACAAAAGGAAATTTTGGAGGAATCACCCCCAGCTCACTAAACATAAAAGTCATGAAAGCAGAAATGCAATCGCCTGCGGCCACACCACCTTGAATAAGCCTGATCTCGTCTGATCTCAGAAGCTAAGCAATGTTGGGCTTGGTTAGTACTTGGATGGGAGACCACCTGGGAATATCAAGTGCTGCAGGCATTACATTTTACAATTGAAATGTGTGGAGGACAAAAGGAAATTTTGGAGGAATCACCCCCAGCTCACTAAACATAAAAGTCATGAAAGCAGAAATGCAATCGCCTGCGGCCACACCACCTTGAATAAGCCTGATCTCGTCTGATCTCAGAAGCTAAGCAATGTTGGGCTTGGTTAGTACTTGGATGGGAGACCACCTGGGAATATCAAGTGCTGCAGGCATTACATTTTACAATTGAAATGTGTGGAGGACAAAAGGAAATTTTGGAGGAATCACCCCCAGCTCACTAAACATAAAAGTCATGAAAGCAGAAATGCAATCGCCTGCGGCCACACCACCTTGAATAAGCCTGATCTCGTCTGATCTCAGAAGCTAAGCAATGTTGGGCTTGGTTAGTACTTGGATGGGAGACCACCTGGGAATATCAAGTGCTGCAGGCATTACATTTTACAATTGAAATGTGTGGAGGACAAAAGGAAATTTTGGAGGAATCACCCCCAGCTCACTAAACATAAAAGTCATGAAAGCAGAATGCAATCGCCTGCGGCCACACCACCTTGAATAAGCCTGATCTCGTCTGATCTCAGAAGCTAAGCAATGTTGGGCTTGGTTAGTACTTGGATGGGAGACCACCTGGGAATATCAAGTGCTGCAGGCATTACATTTTACAATTGAAATGTGTGGAGGACAAAAGGAAATTTTGGAGGAATCACCCCCAGCTCACTAAACATAAAAGTCATGAAAGCAGAAATGCAATCGCCTGCGGCCACACCACCTTGAATAAGCCTGATCTCGTCTGATCTCAGAAGCTAAGCAATGTTGGGCTTGGTTAGTACTTGGATGGGAGACCACCTGGGAATATCAAGTGCTGCAGGCATTACATTTTTACAATTGAAATGTGTGGAGGACAAAAGGAAATTTTGGAGGAATCACCCCCAGCTCACTAAACATAAAAGTCATGAAAGCAGAAATGCAATCGCCTGCGGCCACACCACCTTGAATAAGCCTGATCTCGTCTGATCTCAGAAGCTAAGCAATGTTGGGCTTGGTTAGTACTTGGATGGGAGACCACCTGGGAATATCAAGTGCTGCAGGCATTACATTTTACAATTGAAATGTGTGGAGGACAAAAGGAAATTTTGGAGGAATCACCCCCAGCTCACTAAACATAAAAGTCATGAAAGCAGAAATGCAATCGCCTGCGGCCACACCACCTTGAATAAGCCTGATCTCGTCTGATCTCAGAAGCTAAGCAATGTTGGGCTTGGTTAGTACTTGGATGGGAGACCACCTGGGAATATCAAGTGCTGCAGGCATTACATTTTACAATTGAAATGTGTGGAGGACAAAAGGAAATTTTGGAGGAATCACCCCCAGCTCACTAAACATAAAAGTCATGAAAGCAGAAATGCAATCGCCTGCGGCCACACCACCTTGAATAAGCCTGATCTCGTCTGATCTCAGAAGCTAAGCAATGTTGGGCTGGTTAGTACTTGGATGGGAGACCACCTGGGAATATCAAGTGCTGCAGGCATTACATTTTACAATTGAAATGTGTGGAGGACAAAAGGAAATTTTGGAGGAATCACCCCCAGCTCACTAAACATAAAAGTCATGAAAGCAGAAATGCAATCGCCTGCGGCCACACCACCTTGAATAAGCCTGATCTCGTCTGATCTCAGAAGCTAAGCAATGTTGGGCTTGGTTAGTACTTGGATGGGAGACCACCTGGGAATATCAAGTGCTGCAGGCATTACATTTTACAATTGAAATGTGTGGAGGACAAAAGGAAATTTTGGAGGAATCACCCCCAGCTCACTAAACATAAAAGTCATGAAAGCAGAAATGCAATCGCCTGCGGCCACACCACCTTGAATAAGCCTGATCTCGTCTGATCTCAGAAGCTAAGCAATGTTGGGCTTGGTTAGTACTTGGATGGGAGACCACCTGGGAATATCAAGTGCTGCAGGCATTACATTTTACAATTGAAATGTGTGGAGGACAAAAGGAAATTTTGGAGGAATCACCCCCAGCTCACTAAACATAAAAGTCATGAAAGCAGAAATGCAATCGCCTGCGGCCACACCACCTTGAATAAGCCTGCTCTCGTCTGATCTCAGAAGCTAAGCAATGTTGGGCTTGGTTAGTACTTGGATGGGAGACCACCTGGGAATATCAAGTGCTGCAGGCATTACATTTTACAATTGAAATGTGTGGAGGACAAAAGGAAATTTTGGAGGAATCACCCCCAGCTCACTAAACATAAAAGTCATGAAAGCAGAAATGCAATCGCCTGCGGCCACACCACCTTGAATAAGCCTGATCTCGTCTGATCTCAGAAGCTAAGCAATGTTGGGCTTGGTTAGTACTTGGATGGGAGACCACCTGGGAATATCAAGTGCTGCAGGCATTACATTTTACAATTGAAATGTGTGGAGGACAAAAGGAAATTTTGGAGGAATCACCCCAGCTCACTAAACATAAAAGTCATGAAAGCAGAAATGCAATCGCCTGCGGCCACACCACCTTGAATAAGCCTGATCTCGTCTGATCTCAGAAGCTAAGCAATGTTGGGCTTGGTTAGTACTTGGATGGGAGACCACCTGGGAATATCAAGTGCTGCAGGCATTACATTTTACAATTGAAATGTGTGGAGGACAAAAGGAAATTTTGGAGGAATCACCCCCAGCTCACTAAACATAAAAGTCATGAAAGCAGAAATGCAATCGCCTGCGGCCACACCACCTTGAATAAGCCTGCTCTCGTCTGATCTCAGAAGCTAAGCAATGTTGGGCTTGGTTAGTACTTGGATGGGAGACCACCTGGGAATATCAAGTGCTGCAGGCATTACATTTTACAATTGAAATGTGTGGAGGACAAAAGGAAATTTTGGAGGAATCACCCCCAGCTCACTAAACATAAAAGTCATGAAAGCAGAAATGCAATCGCCTGCGGCCACACCACCTTGAATAAGCCTGCTCTCGTCTGATCTCAGAAGCTAAGCAATGTTGGGCTTGGTTAGTACTTGGATGGGAGACCACCTGGGAATATCAAGTGCTGCAGGCATTACATTTTACAATTGAAATGTGTGGAGGACAAAAGGAAATTTTGGAGGAATCACCCCCAGCTCACTAAACATAAAAGTCATGAAAGCAGAAATGCAATCGCCTGCGGCCACACCACCTTGGAATAAGCCTGCTCTCGTCTGATCTCAGAAGCTAAGCAATGTTGGCTTGGTTAGTACTTGGATGGGAGACCACCTGGGAATATCAAGTGCTGCAGGCATTACATTTTACAATTGAAATGTGTGGAGGACAAAAGGAAATTTTGGAGGAATCACCCCCAGCTCACTAAACATAAAAGTCATGAAAGCAGAAATGCAATCGCCTGCGGCCACACCACCTTGAATAAGCCTGATCTCGTCTGATCTCAGAAGCTAAGCAATGTTGGGCTTGGTTAGTACTTGGATGGGAGACCACCTGGGAATATCAAGTGCTGCAGGCATTACATTTTACAATTGAAATGTGTGGAGGACAAAAGGAAATTTTGGAGGAATCACCCCCAGCTCACTAAACATAAAAGTCATGAAAGCAGAAATGCAATCGCCTGCGGCCACACCACCCTTGAATAAGCCTGATCTCGTCTGATCTCAGAAGCTAAGCAATGTTGGGCTTGGTTAGTACTTGGATGGGAGACCACCTGGGAATATCAAGTGCTGCAGGCATTACATTTTACAATTGAAATGTGTGGAGGACAAAAGGAAATTTTGGAGGAATCACCCCCAGCTCACTAAACATAAAAGTCATGAAATGCAATCGCCTGCGGCCACACCACCTTGAATAAGCCTGATCTCGTCTGATCTCAGAAGCTAAGCAATGTTGGGCTTGGTTAGTACTTGGATGGGAGACCACCTGGGAATATCAAGTGCTGCAGGCATTACATTTTACAATTGAAATGTGTGGAGGACAAAAGGAAATTTTGGAGGAATCACCCCCAGCTCACTAAACATAAAAGTCATGAAAGCAGAAATGCAATCGCCTGCGGCCACACCACCTTGAATAAGCCTGATCTCGTCTGATCTCAGAAGCTAAGCAATGTTGGGCTTGGTTAGTACTTGGATGGGAGACCACCTGGGAATATCAAGTGCTGCAGGCATTACATTTTACAATTGAAATGTGTGGAGGACAAAAGGAAATTTTGGAGGAATCACCCCCAGCTCACTAAACATAAAAGTCATGAAAGCAGAAATGCAATCGCCTGCGGCCACACCACCTTGAATAAGCCTGATCTCGTCTGATCTCAGAAGCTAAGCAATGTTGGGCTTGGTTAGTACTTGGATGGGAGACCACCTGGGAATATCAAGTGCTGCAGGCATTACATTTTACAATTGAAATGTGTGGAGGACAAAAGGAAATTTTGGAGGAATCACCCCCAGCTCACTAAACATAAAAGTCATGAAAGCAGAAATGCAATCGCCTGCGGCCACACCACCTTGAATAAGCCTGATCTCGTCTGATCTCAGAAGCTAAGCAATGTTGGGCTTGGTTAGTACTTGGATGGGAGACCACCTGGGAATATCAAGTGCTGCAGGCATTACATTTTACAATTGAAATGTGTGGAGGACAAAAGGAAATTTTGGAGGAATCACCCCCAGCTCACTAAACATAAAAGTCATGAAAGCAGAAATGCAATCGCCTGCGGCCACACCACCTTGAATAAGCCTGATCTCGTCTGATCTCAGAAGCTAAGCAATGTTGGGCTTGGTTAGTACTTGGATGGGAGACCACCTGGGAATATCAAGTGCTGCAGGCATTACATTTTACAATTGAAATGTGTGGAGGACAAAAGGAAATTTTGGAGGAATCACCCCCAGCTCACTAAACATAAAAGTCATGAAAGCAGAAATGCAATCGCCTGCGGCCACACCACCTTGAATAAGCCTGATCTCGTCTGATCTCAGAAGCTAAGCAATGTTGGGCTTGGTTAGTACTTGGATGGGAGACCACCTGGGAATATCAAGTGCTGCAGGCATTACATTTTACAATTGAAATGTGTGGAGGACAAAAGGAAATTTTGGAGGAATCACCCCCAGCTCACTAAACATAAAAGTCATGAAAGCAGAAATGCAATCGCCTGCGGCCACACCACCTTGAATAAGCCTGATCTCGTCTGATCTCAGAAGCTAAGCAATGTTGGGCTTGGTTAGTACTTGGATGGGAGACCACCTGGGAATATCAAGTGCTGCAGGCATTACATTTTACAATTGAAATGTGTGGAGGACAAAAGGAAATTTTGGAGGAATCACCCCCAGCTCACTAAACATAAAAGTCATGAAAGCAGAAATGCAATCGCCTGCGGCCACACCACCTTGAATAAGCCTGATCTCGTCTGATCTCAGAAGCTAAGCAATGTTGGGCTTGGTTAGTACTTGGATGGGAGACCACCTGGGAATATCAAGTGCTGCAGGCATTACATTTTACAATTGAAATGTGTGGAGGACAAAAGGAAATTTTGGAGGAATCACCCCCAGCTCACTAAACATAAAAGTCATGAAAGCAGAAATGCAATCGCCTGCGGCCACACCACCTTGAATAAGCCTGATCTCGTCTGATCTCAGAAGCTAAGCAATGTTGGGCTTGGTTAGTACTTGGATGGGAGACCACCTGGGAATATCAAGTGCTGCAGGCATTACATTTTACAATTGAAATGTGTGGAGGACAAAAGGAAATTTTGGAGGAATCACCCCCAGCTCACTAAACATAAAAGTCATGAAAGCAGAAATGCAATCGCCTGCGGCCACACCACCTTGAATAAGCCTGATCTCGTCTGATCTCAGAAGCTAAGCAATGTTGGGCTTGGTTAGTACTTGGATGGGAGACCACCTGGGAATATCAAGTGCTGCAGGCATTACATTTTACAATTGAAATGTGTGGAGGACAAAAGGAAATTTTGGAGGAATCACCCCCAGCTCACTAAACATAAAAGTCATGAAAGCAGAAATGCAATCGCCTGCGGCCACACCACCTTGAATAAGCCTGATCTCGTCTGATCTCAGAAGCTAAGCAATGTTGGGCTTGGTTAGTACTTGGATGGGAGACCACCTGGGAATATCAAGTGCTGCAGGCATTACATTTTACAATTGAAATGTGTGGAGGACAAAAGGAAATTTTGGAGGAATCACCCCCAGCTCACTAAACATAAAAGTCATGAAAGCAGAAATGCAATCGCCTGCGGCCACACCACCTTGAATAAGCCTGATCTCGTCTGATCTCAGAAGCTAAGCAATGTTGGGCTTGGTTAGTACTTGGATGGGAGACCACCTGGGAATATCAAGTGCTGCAGGCATTACATTTTACAATTGAAATGTGTGGAGGACAAAAGGAAATTTTGGAGGAATCACCCCCAGCTCACTAAACATAAAAGTCATGAAAGCAGAAATGCAGTCGCCTGCGGCCACACCACCTTGAATAAGCCTGATCTCGTCTGATCTCAGAAGCTAAGCAATGTTGGGCTTGGTTAGTACTTGGATGGGAGACCACCTGGGAATATCAAGTGCTGCAGGCATTACATTTTACAATTGAAATGTGTGGAGGACAAAAGGAAATTTTGGAGGAATCACCCCCAGCTCACTAAACATAAAAGTCATGAAAGCAGAAATGCAATCGCCTGCGGCCACACCACCTTGAATAAGCCTGATCTCGTCTGATCTCAGAAGCTAAGCAATGTTGGGCTTGGTTAGTACTTGGATGGGAGACCACCTGGGAATATCAAGTGCTGCAGGCATTACATTTTACAATTGAAATGTGTGGAGGACAAAAGGAAATTTTGGAGGAATCACCCCCAGCTCACTAAACATAAAAGTCATGAAAGCAGAAATGCAGTCGCCTGCGGCCACACCACCTTGAATAAGCCTGATCTCGTCTGATCTCAGAAGCTAAGCAATGTTGGGCTTGGTTAGTACTTGGATGGGAGACCACCTGGGAATATCAAGTGCTGCAGGCATTACATTTTACAATTGAAATGTGTGGAGGACAAAAGGAAATTTTGGAGGAATCACCCCCAGCTCACTAAACATAAAAGTCATGAAAGCAGAAATGCAGTCGCCTGCGGCCACACCACCTTGAATAAGCCTGATCTCGTCTGATCTCAGAAGCTAAGCAATGTTGGGCTTGGTTAGTACTTGGATGGGAGACCACCTGGGAATATCAAGTGCTGCAGGCATTACATTTTACAATTGAAATGTGTGGAGGACAAAAGGAAATTTTGGAGGAATCACCCCCAGCTCACTAAACATAAAAGTCATGAAAGCAGAAATGCAATCGCCTGCGGCCACACCACCTTGAATAAGCCTGATCTCGTCTGATCTCAGAAGCTAAGCAATGTTGGGCTTGGTTAGTACTTGGATGGGAGACCACCTGGGAATATCAAGTGCTGCAGGCATTACATTTTACAATTGAAATGTGTGGAGGACAAAAGGAAATTTTGGAGGAATCACCCCCAGCTCACTAAACATAAAAGTCATGAAAGCAGAAATGCAGTCGCCTGCGGCCACACCACCTTGAATAAGCCTGATCTCGTCTGATCTCAGAAGCTAAGCAATGTTGGGCTTGGTTAGTACTTGGATGGGAGACCACCTGGGAATATCAAGTGCTGCAGGCATTACATTTTACAATTGAAATGTGTGGAGGACAAAAGGAAATTTTGGAGGAATCACCCCCAGCTCACTAAACATAAAAGTCATGAAAGCAGAAATGCAATCGCCTGCGGCCACACCACCTTGAATAAGCCTGATCTCGTCTGATCTCAGAAGCTAAGCAATGTTGGGCTTGGTTAGTACTTGGATGGGAGACCACCTGGGAATATCAAGTGCTGCAGGCATTACATTTTACAATTGAAATGTGTGGAGGACAAAAGGAAATTTTGGAGGAATCACCCCCAGCTCACTAAACATAAAAGTCATGAAAGCAGAAATGCAGTCGCCTGCGGCCACACCACCTTGAATAAGCCTGATCTCGTCTGATCTCAGAAGCTAAGCAATGTTGGGCTTGGTTAGTACTTGGATGGGAGACCACCTGGGAATATCAAGTGCTGCAGGCATTACATTTTACAATTGAAATGTGTGGAGGACAAAAGGAAATTTTGGAGGAATCACCCCCAGCTCACTAAACATAAAAGTCATGAAAGCAGAAATGCAATCGCCTGCGGCCACACCACCTTGAATAAGCCTGATCTCGTCTGATCTCAGAAGCTAAGCAATGTTGGGCTTGGTTAGTACTTGGATGGGAGACCACCTGGGAATATCAAGTGCTGCAGGCATTACATTTTACAATTGAAATGTGTGGAGGACAAAAGGAAATTTTGGAGGAATCACCCCCAGCTCACTAAACATAAAAGTCATGAAAGCAGAAATGCAATCGCCTGCGGCCACACCACCTTGAATAAGCCTGATCTCGTCTGATCTCAGAAGCTAAGCAATGTTGGGCTTGGTTAGTACTTGGATGGGAGACCACCTGGGAATATCAAGTGCTGCAGGCATTACATTTTACAATTGAAATGTGTGGAGGACAAAAGGAAATTTTGGAGGAATCACCCCCAGCTCACTAAACATAAAAGTCATGAAAGCAGAAATGCAATCGCCTGCGGCCACACCACCTTGAATAAGCCTGATCTCGTCTGATCTCAGAAGCTAAGCAATGTTGGGCTTGGTTAGTACTTGGATGGGAGACCACCTGGGAATATCAAGTGCTGCAGGCATTACATTTTACAATTGAAATGTGTGGAGGACAAAAGGAAATTTTGGAGGAATCACCCCCAGCTCACTAAACATAAAAGTCATGAAAGCAGAAATGCAATCGCCTGCGGCCACACCACCTTGAATAAGCCTGATCTCGTCTGATCTCAGAAGCTAAGCAATGTTGGGCTTGGTTAGTACTTGGATGGGAGACCACCTGGGAATATCAAGTGCTGCAGGCATTACATTTTACAATTGAAATGTGTGGAGGACAAAAGGAAATTTTGGAGGAATCACCCCCAGCTCACTAAACATAAAAGTCATGAAAGCAGAAATGCAATCGCCTGCGGCCACACCACCTTGAATAAGCCTGATCTCGTCTGATCTCAGAAGCTAAGCAATGTTGGGCTTGGTTAGTACTTGGATGGGAGACCACCTGGGAATATCAAGTGCTGCAGGCATTACATTTTACAATTGAAATGTGTGGAGGACAAAAGGAAATTTTGGAGGAATCACCCCCAGCTCACTAAACATAAAAGTCATGAAAGCAGAAATGCAATCGCCTGCGGCCACACCACCTTGAATAAGCCTGATCTCGTCTGATCTCAGAAGCTAAGCAATGTTGGGCTTGGTTAGTACTTGGATGGGAGACCACCTGGGAATATCAAGTGCTGCAGGCATTACATTTTACAATTGAAATGTGTGGAGGACAAAAGGAAATTTTGGAGGAATCACCCCCAGCTCACTAAACATAAAAGTCATGAAAGCAGAAATGCAATCGCCTGCGGCCACACCACCTTGAATAAGCCTGATCTCGTCTGATCTCAGAAGCTAAGCAATGTTGGGCTTGGTTAGTACTTGGATGGGAGACCACCTGGGAATATCAAGTGCTGCAGGCATTACATTTTACAATTGAAATGTGTGGAGGACAAAAGGAAATTTTGGAGGAATCACCCCCAGCTCACTAAACATAAAAGTCATGAAAGCAGAAATGCAATCGCCTGCGGCCACACCACCTTGAATAAGCCTGATCTCGTCTGATCTCAGAAGCTAAGCAATGTTGGGCTTGGTTAGTACTTGGATGGGAGACCACCTGGGAATATCAAGTGCTGCAGGCATTACATTTTACAATTGAAATGTGTGGAGGACAAAAGGAAATTTTGGAGGAATCACCCCCAGCTCACTAAACATAAAAGTCATGAAAGCAGAAATGCAATCGCCTGCGGCCACACCACCTTGAATAAGCCTGATCTCGTCTGATCTCAGAAGCTAAGCAATGTTGGGCTTGGTTAGTACTTGGATGGGAGACCACCTGGGAATATCAAGTGCTGCAGGCATTACATTTTACAATTGAAATGTGTGGAGGACAAAAGGAAATTTTGGAGGAATCACCCCCAGCTCACTAAACATAAAAGTCATGAAAGCAGAAATGCAATCGCCTGCGGCCACACCACCTTGAATAAGCCTGATCTCGTCTGATCTCAGAAGCTAAGCAATGTTGGGCTTGGTTAGTACTTGGATGGGAGACCACCTGGGAATATCAAGTGCTGCAGGCATTACATTTTACAATTGAAATGTGTGGAGGACAAAAGGAAATTTTGGAGGAATCACCCCCAGCTCACTAAACATAAAAGTCATGAAAGCAGAAATGCAATCGCCTGCGGCCACACCACCTTGAATAAGCCTGATCTCGTCTGATCTCAGAAGCTAAGCAATGTTGGGCTTGGTTAGTACTTGGATGGGAGACCACCTGGGAATATCAAGTGCTGCAGGCATTACATTTTACAATTGAAATGTGTGGAGGACAAAAGGAAATTTTGGAGGAATCACCCCCAGCTCACTAAACATAAAAGTCATGAAAGCAGAAATGCAATCGCCTGCGGCCACACCACCTTGAATAAGCCTGATCTCGTCTGATCTCAGAAGCTAAGCAATGTTGGGCTTGGTTAGTACTTGGATGGGAGACCACCTGGGAATATCAAGTGCTGCAGGCATTACATTTTACAATTGAAATGTGTGGAGGACAAAAGGAAATTTTGGAGGAATCACCCCCAGCTCACTAAACATAAAAGTCATGAAAGCAGAAATGCAATCGCCTGCGGCCACACCACCTTGAATAAGCCTGATCTCGTCTGATCTCAGAAGCTAAGCAATGTTGGGCTTGGTTAGTACTTGGATGGGAGACCACCTGGGAATATCAAGTGCTGCAGGCATTACATTTTACAATTGAAATGTGTGGAGGACAAAAGGAAATTTTGGAGGAATCACCCCCAGCTCACTAAACATAAAAGTCATGAAAGCAGAAATGCAATCGCCTGCGGCCACACCACCTTGAATAAGCCTGATCTCGTCTGATCTCAGAAGCTAAGCAATGTTGGGCTTGGTTAGTACTTGGATGGGAGACCACCTGGGAATATCAAGTGCTGCAGGCATTACATTTTACAATTGAAATGTGTGGAGGACAAAAGGAAATTTTGGAGGAATCACCCCCAGCTCACTAAACATAAAAGTCATGAAAGCAGAAATGCAATCGCCTGCGGCCACACCACCTTGAATAAGCCTGATCTCGTCTGATCTCAGAAGCTAAGCAATGTTGGGCTTGGTTAGTACTTGGATGGGAGACCACCTGGGAATATCAAGTGCTGCAGGCATTACATTTTACAATTGAAATGTGTGGAGGACAAAAGGAAATTTTGGAGGAATCACCCCCAGCTCACTAAACATAAAAGTCATGAAAGCAGAAATGCAATCGCCTGCGGCCACACCACCTTGAATAAGCCTGATCTCGTCTGATCTCAGAAGCTAAGCAATGTTGGGCTTGGTTAGTACTTGGATGGGAGACCACCTGGGAATATCAAGTGCTGCAGGCATTACATTTTACAATTGAAATGTGTGGAGGACAAAAGGAAATTTTGGAGGAATCACCCCCAGCTCACTAAACATAAAAGTCATGAAAGCAGAAATGCAATCGCCTGCGGCCACACCACCTTGAATAAGCCTGATCTCGTCTGATCTCAGAAGCTAAGCAATGTTGGGCTTGGTTAGTACTTGGATGGGAGACCACCTGGGAATATCAAGTGCTGCAGGCATTACATTTTACAATTGAAATGTGTGGAGGACAAAAGGAAATTTTGGAGGAATCACCCCCAGCTCACTAAACATAAAAGTCATGAAAGCAGAAATGCAATCGCCTGCGGCCACACCACCTTGAATAAGCCTGATCTCGTCTGATCTCAGAAGCTAAGCAATGTTGGGCTTGGTTAGTACTTGGATGGGAGACCACCTGGGAATATCAAGTGCTGCAGGCATTACATTTTACAATTGAAATGTGTGGAGGACAAAAGGAAATTTTGGAGGAATCACCCCCAGCTCACTAAACATAAAAGTCATGAAAGCAGAAATGCAATCGCCTGCGGCCACACCACCTTGAATAAGCCTGATCTCGTCTGATCTCAGAAGCTAAGCAATGTTGGGCTTGGTTAGTACTTGGATGGGAGACCACCTGGGAATATCAAGTGCTGCAGGCATTACATTTTACAATTGAAATGTGTGGAGGACAAAAGGAAATTTTGGAGGAATCACCCCCAGCTCACTAAACATAAAAGTCATGAAAGCAGAAATGCAATCGCCTGCGGCCACACCACCTTGAATAAGCCTGATCTCGTCTGATCTCAGAAGCTAAGCAATGTTGGGCTTGGTTAGTACTTGGATGGGAGACCACCTGGGAATATCAAGTGCTGCAGGCATTACATTTTACAATTGAAATGTGTGGAGGACAAAAGGAAATTTTGGAGGAATCACCCCCAGCTCACTAAACATAAAAGTCATGAAAGCAGAAATGCAATCGCCTGCGGCCACACCACCTTGAATAAGCCTGATCTCGTCTGATCTCAGAAGCTAAGCAATGTTGGGCTTGGTTAGTACTTGGATGGGAGACCACCTGGGAATATCAAGTGCTGCAGGCATTACATTTTACAATTGAAATGTGTGGAGGACAAAAGGAAATTTTGGAGGAATCACCCCCAGCTCACTAAACATAAAAGTCATGAAAGCAGAAATGCAATCGCCTGCGGCCACACCACCTTGAATAAGCCTGATCTCGTCTGATCTCAGAAGCTAAGCAATGTTGGGCTTGGTTAGTACTTGGATGGGAGACCACCTGGGAATATCAAGTGCTGCAGGCATTACATTTTACAATTGAAATGTGTGGAGGACAAAAGGAAATTTTGGAGGAATCACCCCCAGCTCACTAAACATAAAAGTCATGAAAGCAGAAATGCAATCGCCTGCGGCCACACCACCTTGAATAAGCCTGATCTCGTCTGATCTCAGAAGCTAAGCAATGTTGGGCTTGGTTAGTACTTGGATGGGAGACCACCTGGGAATATCAAGTGCTGCAGGCATTACATTTTACAATTGAAATGTGTGGAGGACAAAAGGAAATTTTGGAGGAATCACCCCCAGCTCACTAAACATAAAAGTCATGAAAGCAGAAATGCAATCGCCTGCGGCCACACCACCTTGAATAAGCCTGATCTCGTCTGATCTCAGAAGCTAAGCAATGTTGGGCTTGGTTAGTACTTGGATGGGAGACCACCTGGGAATATCAAGTGCTGCAGGCATTACATTTTACAATTGAAATGTGTGGAGGACAAAAGGAAATTTTGGAGGAATCACCCCCAGCTCACTAAACATAAAAGTCATGAAAGCAGAAATGCAATCGCCTGCGGCCACACCACCTTGAATAAGCCTGATCTCGTCTGATCTCAGAAGCTAAGCAATGTTGGGCTTGGTTAGTACTTGGATGGGAGACCACCTGGGAATATCAAGTGCTGCAGGCATTACATTTTACAATTGAAATGTGTGGAGGACAAAAGGAAATTTTGGAGGAATCACCCCCAGCTCACTAAACATAAAAGTCATGAAAGCAGAAATGCAATCGCCTGCGGCCACACCACCTTGAATAAGCCTGATCTCGTCTGATCTCAGAAGCTAAGCAATGTTGGGCTTGGTTAGTACTTGGATGGGAGACCACCTGGGAATATCAAGTGCTGCAGGCATTACATTTTACAATTGAAATGTGTGGAGGACAAAAGGAAATTTTGGAGGAATCACCCCCAGCTCACTAAACATAAAAGTCATGAAAGCAGAAATGCAATCGCCTGCGGCCACACCACCTTGAATAAGCCTGATCTCGTCTGATCTCAGAAGCTAAGCAATGTTGGGCTTGGTTAGTACTTGGATGGGAGACCACCTGGGAATATCAAGTGCTGCAGGCATTACATTTTACAATTGAAATGTGTGGAGGACAAAAGGAAATTTTGGAGGAATCACCCCCAGCTCACTAAACATAAAAGTCATGAAAGCAGAAATGCAATCGCCTGCGGCCACACCACCTTGAATAAGCCTGATCTCGTCTGATCTCAGAAGCTAAGCAATGTTGGGCTTGGTTAGTACTTGGATGGGAGACCACCTGGGAATATCAAGTGCTGCAGGCATTACATTTTACAATTGAAATGTGTGGAGGACAAAAGGAAATTTTGGAGGAATCACCCCCAGCTCACTAAACATAAAAGTCATGAAAGCAGAAATGCAATCGCCTGCGGCCACACCACCTTGAATAAGCCTGATCTCGTCTGATCTCAGAAGCTAAGCAATGTTGGGCTTGGTTAGTACTTGGATGGGAGACCACCTGGGAATATCAAGTGCTGCAGGCATTACATTTTACAATTGAAATGTGTGGAGGACAAAAGGAAATTTTGGAGGAATCACCCCCAGCTCACTAAACATAAAAGTCATGAAAGCAGAAATGCAATCGCCTGCGGCCACACCACCTTGAATAAGCCTGATCTCGTCTGATCTCAGAAGCTAAGCAATGTTGGGCTTGGTTAGTACTTGGATGGGAGACCACCTGGGAATATCAAGTGCTGCAGGCATTACATTTTACAATTGAAATGTGTGGAGGACAAAAGGAAATTTTGGAGGAATCACCCCCAGCTCACTAAACATAAAAGTCATGAAAGCAGAAATGCAATCGCCTGCGGCCACACCACCTTGAATAAGCCTGATCTCGTCTGATCTCAGAAGCTAAGCAATGTTGGGCTTGGTTAGTACTTGGATGGGAGACCACCTGGGAATATCAAGTGCTGCAGGCATTACATTTTACAATTGAAATGTGTGGAGGACAAAAGGAAATTTTGGAGGAATCACCCCCAGCTCACTAAACATAAAAGTCATGAAAGCAGAAATGCAATCGCCTGCGGCCACACCACCTTGAATAAGCCTGATCTCGTCTGATCTCAGAAGCTAAGCAATGTTGGGCTTGGTTAGTACTTGGATGGGAGACCACCTGGGAATATCAAGTGCTGCAGGCATTACATTTTACAATTGAAATGTGTGGAGGACAAAAGGAAATTTTGGAGGAATCACCCCCAGCTCACTAAACATAAAAGTCATGAAAGCAGAAATGCAATCGCCTGCGGCCACACCACCTTGAATAAGCCTGATCTCGTCTGATCTCAGAAGCTAAGCAATGTTGGGCTTGGTTAGTACTTGGATGGGAGACCACCTGGGAATATCAAGTGCTGCAGGCATTACATTTTTGTAATTACATTTTACAATTGAAATGTGTGGAGGACAAAAGGAAATTTTGGAGGAATCACCCCCAGCTCACTAAACATAAAAGTCATGAAAGCAGAAATGCAATCGCCTGCTGCCACACCACCTTGAATAAGCCTGATCTCGTCTGATCTCAGAAGCTAAGCAATGTTGGGCTTGGTTAGTACTTGGATGGGAGACCACCTGGGAATATCAAGTGCTGCAGGCATTACATTTTACAATTGAAATGTGTGGAGGACAAAAGGAAATTTTGGAGGAATCACCCCCAGCTCACTAAACATAAAAGTCATGAAAGCAGAACAGCAATCGCCTGCGACCACACCACCTTGAATAAGCCTGATCTCGTCTGATCTCAGAAGCTAAGCAATGTTGGGCTTGGTTAGTACTTGGATGGGAGACCACCTGGGAATATCAAGTGCTGCAGGCATTACATTTTACAATTGAAATGTGTGGAGGACAAAAGGAAATTTTGGAGGAATCACCCCCAGCTCACTAAACATAAAAGTCATGAAAGCAGAAATGCAATCGCCTGCGGCCACACCACCTTGAATAAGCCTGATCTCGTCTGATCTCAGAAGCTAAGCAATGTTGGGCTTGGTTAGTACTTGGATGGGAGACCACCTGGGAATATCAAGTGCTGCAGGCATTACATTTTACAATTGAAATGTGTGGAGGACAAAAGGAAATTTTGGAGGAATCACCCCCAGCTCACTAAACATAAAAGTCATGAAAGCAGAAATGCAATCGCCTGCGGCCACACCACCTTGAATAAGCCTGATCTCGTCTCATCTCAGAAGCTAAGCAATGTTGGGCTTGGTTAGTACTTGGATGGGAGACCACCTGGGAATATCAAGTGCTGCAGGCATTACATTTTACAATTGAAATGTGTGGAGGACAAAAGGAAATTTTGGAGGAATCACCCCCAGCTCACTAAACATAAAAGTCATGAAAGCAGAAATGCAATCGCCTGCGGCCACACCACCTTGAATAAGCCTGATCTCGTCTGATCTCAGAAGCTAAGCAATGTTGGGCTTGGTTAGTACTTGGATGGGAGACCACCTGGGAATATCAAGTGCTGCAGGCATTACATTTTACAATTGAAATGTGTGGAGGACAAAAGGAAATTTTGGAGGAATCACCCCCAGCTCACTAAACATAAAAGTCATGAAAGCAGAAATGCAATCGCCTGCGGCCACACCACCTTGAATAAGCCTGATCTCGTCTGATCTCAGAAGCTAAGCAATGTTGGGCTTGGTTAGTACTTGGATGGGAGACCACCTGGGAATATCAAGTGCTGCAGGCATTACATTTTACAATTGAAATGTGTGGAGGACAAAAGGAAATTTTGGAGGAATCACCCCCAGCTCACTAAACATAAAAGTCATGAAAGCAGAAATGCAATCGCCTGCGGCCACACCACCTTGAATAAGCCTGATCTCGTCTGATCTCAGAAGCTAAGCAATGTTGGGCTTGGTTAGTACTTGGATGGGAGACCACCTGGGAATATCAAGTGCTGCAGGCATTACATTTTACAATTGAAATGTGTGGAGGACAAAAGGAAATTTTGGAGGAATCACCCCCAGCTCACTAAACATAAAAGTCATGAAAGCAGAAATGCAATCGCCTGCGGCCACACCACCTTGAATAAGCCTGATCTCGTCTGATCTCAGAAGCTAAGCAATGTTGGGCTTGGTTAGTACTTGGATGGGAGACCACCTGGGAATATCAAGTGCTGCAGGCATTACATTTTACAATTGAAATGTGTGGAGGACAAAAGGAAATTTTGGAGGAATCACCCCCAGCTCACTAAACATAAAAGTCATGAAAGCAGAAATGCAATCGCCTGCGGCCACACCACCTTGAATAAGCCTGATCTCGTCTGATCTCAGAAGCTAAGCAATGTTGGGCTTGGTTAGTACTTGGATGGGAGACCACCTGGGAATATCAAGTGCTGCAGGCATTACATTTTTGGCATTACATTTTACAATTGAAATGTGTGGAGGACAAAAGGAAATTTTGGAGGAATCACCCCCAGCTCACTAAACATAAAAGTCATGAAAGCAGAAATGCAATCGCCTGCGGCCACACCACCTTGAATAAGCCTGATCTCGTCTGATCTCAGAAGCTAAGCAATGTTGGGCTTGGTTAGTACTTGGATGGGAGACCACCTGGGAATATCAAGTGCTGCAGGCATTACATTTTACAATTGAAATGTGTGGAGGACAAAAGGAAATTTTGGAGGAATCACCCCCAGCTCACTAAACATAAAAGTCATGAAAGCAGAAATGCAATCGCCTGCGGCCACACCACCTTGAATAAGCCTGATCTCGTCTGATCTCAGAAGCTAAGCAATGTTGGGCTTGGTTAGTACTTGGATGGGAGACCACCTGGGAATATCAAGTGCTGCAGGCATTACATTTTACAATTGAAATGTGTGGAGGACAAAAGGAAATTTTGGAGGAATCACCCCCAGCTCACTAAACATAAAAGTCATGAAAGCAGAAATGCAATCGCCTGCGGCCACACCACCTTGAATAAGCCTGATCTCGTCTGATCTCAGAAGCTAAGCAATGTTGGGCTTGGTTAGTACTTGGATGGGAGACCACCTGGGAATATCAAGTGCTGCAGGCATTACATTTTACAATTGAAATGTGTGGAGGACAAAAGGAAATTTTGGAGGAATCACCCCCAGCTCACTAAACATAAAAGTCATGAAAGCAGAAATGCAATCGCCTGCGGCCACACCACCTTGAATAAGCCTGATCTCGTCTGATCTCAGAAGCTAAGCAATGTTGGGCTTGGTTAGTACTTGGATGGGAGACCACCTGGGAATATCAAGTGCTGCAGGCATTACATTTTTGTAATTACATTTTACAATTGAAATGTGTGGAGGACAAAAGGAAATTTTGGAGGAATCACCCCCAGCTCACTAAACATAAAAGTCATGAAAGCAGAAATGCAATCGCCTGCGGCCACACCACCTTGAATAAGCCTGATCTCGTCTGATCTCAGAAGCTAAGCAATGTTGGGCTTGGTTAGTACTTGGATGGGAGACCACCTGGGAATATCAAGTGCTGCAGGCATTACATTTTTGTAATTACATTTTACAATTGAAATGTGTGGAGGACAAAAGGAAATTTTGGAGGAATCACCCCCAGCTCACTAAACATAAAAGTCATGAAAGCAGAAATGCAATCGCCTGCGGCCACACCACCTTGAATAAGCCTGATCTCGTCTGATCTCAGAAGCTAAGCAATGTTGGGCTTGGTTAGTACTTGGATGGGAGACCACCTGGGAATATCAAGTGCTGCAGGCATTACATTTTTGGCATTACATTTTACAATTGAAATGTGTGGAGGACAAAAGGAAATTTTGGAGGAATCACCCCCAGCTCACTAAACATAAAAGTCATGAAAGCAGAAATGCAATCGCCTGCGGCCACACCACCTTGAATAAGCCTGATCTCGTCTGATCTCAGAAGCTAAGCAATGTTGGGCTTGGTTAGTACTTGGATGGGAGACCACCTGGGAATATCAAGTGCTGCAGGCATTACATTTTACAATTGAAATGTGTGGAGGACAAAAGGAAATTTTGGAGGAATCACCCCCAGCTCACTAAACATAAAAGTCATGAAAGCAGAAATGCAATCGCCTGCGGCCACACCACCTTGAATAAGCCTGATCTCGTCTGATCTCAGAAGCTAAGCAATGTTGGGCTTGGTTAGTACTTGGATGGGAGACCACCTGGGAATATCAAGTGCTGCAGGCATTACATTTTTGTAATTACATTTTACAATTGAAATGTGTGGAGGACAAAAGGAAATTTTGGAGGAATCACCCCCAGCTCACTAAACATAAAAGTCATGAAAGCAGAAATGCAATCGCCTGCGGCCACACCACCTTGAATAAGCCTGATCTCGTCTGATCTCAGAAGCTAAGCAATGTTGGGCTTGGTTAGTACTTGGATGGGAGACCACCTGGGAATATCAAGTGCTGCAGGCATTACATTTTACAATTGAAATGTGTGGAGGACAAAAGGAAATTTTGGAGGAATCACCCCCAGCTCACTAAACATAAAAGTCATGAAAGCAGAAATGCAATCGCCTGCGGCCACACCACCTTGAATAAGCCTGATCTCGTCTGATCTCAGAAGCTAAGCAATGTTGGGCTTGGTTAGTACTTGGATGGGAGACCACCTGGGAATATCAAGTGCTGCAGGCATTACATTTTACAATTGAAATGTGTGGAGGACAAAAGGAAATTTTGGAGGAATCACCCCCAGCTCACTAAACATAAAAGTCATGAAAGCAGAAATGCAATCGCCTGCGGCCACACCACCTTGAATAAGCCTGATCTCGTCTGATCTCAGAAGCTAAGCAATGTTGGGCTTGGTTAGTACTTGGATGGGAGACCACCTGGGAATATCAAGTGCTGCAGGCATTACATTTTACAATTGAAATGTGTGGAGGACAAAAGGAAATTTTGGAGGAATCACCCCCAGCTCACTAAACATAAAAGTCATGAAAGCAGAAATGCAATCGCCTGCGGCCACACCACCTTGAATAAGCCTGATCTCGTCTGATCTCAGAAGCTAAGCAATGTTGGGCTTGGTTAGTACTTGGATGGGAGACCACCTGGGAATATCAAGTGCTGCAGGCATTACATTTTACAATTGAAATGTGTGGAGGACAAAAGGAAATTTTGGAGGAATCACCCCCAGCTCACTAAACATAAAAGTCATGAAAGCAGAAATGCAATCGCCTGCGGCCACACCACCTTGAATAAGCCTGATCTCGTCTGATCTCAGAAGCTAAGCAATGTTGGGCTTGGTTAGTACTTGGATGGGAGACCACCTGGGAATATCAAGTGCTGCAGGCATTACATTTTACAATTGAAATGTGTGGAGGACAAAAGGAAATTTTGGAGGAATCACCCCCAGCTCACTAAACATAAAAGTCATGAAAGCAGAAATGCAATCGCCTGCGGCCACACCACCTTGAATAAGCCTGATCTCGTCTGATCTCAGAAGCTAAGCAATGTTGGGCTTGGTTAGTACTTGGATGGGAGACCACCTGGGAATATCAAGTGCTGCAGGCATTACATTTTACAATTGAAATGTGTGGAGGACAAAAGGAAATTTTGGAGGAATCACCCCCAGCTCACTAAACATAAAAGTCATGAAAGCAGAAATGCAATCGCCTGCGGCCACACCACCTTGAATAAGCCTGATCTCGTCTGATCTCAGAAGCTAAGCAATGTTGGGCTTGGTTAGTACTTGGATGGGAGACCACCTGGGAATATCAAGTGCTGCAGGCATTACATTTTTGGCATTACATTTTACAATTGAAATGTGTGGAGGACAAAAGGAAATTTTGGAGGAATCACCCCCAGCTCACTAAACATAAAAGTCATGAAAGCAGAAATGCAATCGCCTGCGGCCACACCACCTTGAATAAGCCTGATCTCGTCTGATCTCAGAAGCTAAGCAATGTTGGGCTTGGTTAGTACTTGGATGGGAGACCACCTGGGAATATCAAGTGCTGCAGGCATTACATTTTACAATTGAAATGTGTGGAGGACAAAAGGAAATTTTGGAGGAATCACCCCCAGCTCACTAAACATAAAAGTCATGAAAGCAGAAATGCAATCGCCTGCGGCCACACCACCTTGAATAAGCCTGATCTCGTCTGATCTCAGAAGCTAAGCAATGTTGGGCTTGGTTAGTACTTGGATGGGAGACCACCTGGGAATATCAAGTGCTGCAGGCATTACATTTTTGTAATTACATTTTACAATTGAAATGTGTGGAGGACAAAAGGAAATTTTGGAGGAATCACCCCCAGCTCACTAAACATAAAAGTCATGAAAGCAGAAATGCAATCGCCTGCGGCCACACCACCTTGAATAAGCCTGATCTCGTCTGATCTCAGAAGCTAAGCAATGTTGGGCTTGGTTAGTACTTGGATGGGAGACCACCTGGGAATATCAAGTGCTGCAGGCATTACATTTTACAATTGAAATGTGTGGAGGACAAAAGGAAATTTTGGAGGAATCACCCCCAGCTCACTAAACATAAAAGTCATGAAAGCAGAAATGCAATCGCCTGCGGCCACACCACCTTGAATAAGCCTGATCTCGTCTGATCTCAGAAGCTAAGCAATGTTGGGCTTGGTTAGTACTTGGATGGGAGACCACCTGGGAATATCAAGTGCTGCAGGCATTACATTTTACAATTGAAATGTGTGGAGGACAAAAGGAAATTTTGGAGGAATCACCCCCAGCTCACTAAACATAAAAGTCATGAAAGCAGAAATGCAATCGCCTGCGGCCACACCACCTTGAATAAGCCTGATCTCGTCTGATCTCAGAAGCTAAGCAATGTTGGGCTTGGTTAGTACTTGGATGGGAGACCACCTGGGAATATCAAGTGCTGCAGGCATTACATTTTACAATTGAAATGTGTGGAGGACAAAAGGAAATTTTGGAGGAATCACCCCCAGCTCACTAAACATAAAAGTCATGAAAGCAGAAATGCAATCGCCTGCGGCCACACCACCTTGAATAAGCCTGATCTCGTCTGATCTCAGAAGCTAAGCAATGTTGGGCTTGGTTAGTACTTGGATGGGAGACCACCTGGGAATATCAAGTGCTGCAGGCATTACATTTTACAATTGAAATGTGTGGAGGACAAAAGGAAATTTTGGAGGAATCACCCCCAGCTCACTAAACATAAAAGTCATGAAAGCAGAAATGCAATCGCCTGCGGCCACACCACCTTGAATAAGCCTGATCTCGTCTGATCTCAGAAGCTAAGCAATGTTGGGCTTGGTTAGTACTTGGATGGGAGACCACCTGGGAATATCAAGTGCTGCAGGCATTACATTTTACAATTGAAATGTGTGGAGGACAAAAGGAAATTTTGGAGGAATCACCCCCAGCTCACTAAACATAAAAGTCATGAAAGCAGAAATGCAATCGCCTGCGGCCACACCACCTTGAATAAGCCTGATCTCGTCTGATCTCAGAAGCTAAGCAATGTTGGGCTTGGTTAGTACTTGGATGGGAGACCACCTGGGAATATCAAGTGCTGCAGGCATTACATTTTACAATTGAAATGTGTGGAGGACAAAAGGAAATTTTGGAGGAATCACCCCCAGCTCACTAAACATAAAAGTCATGAAAGCAGAAATGCAATCGCCTGCGGCCACACCACCTTGAATAAGCCTGATCTCGTCTGATCTCAGAAGCTAAGCAATGTTGGGCTTGGTTAGTACTTGGATGGGAGACCACCTGGGAATATCAAGTGCTGCAGGCATTACATTTTACAATTGAAATGTGTGGAGGACAAAAGGAAATTTTGGAGGAATCACCCCCAGCTCACTAAACATAAAAGTCATGAAAGCAGAAATGCAATCGCCTGCGGCCACACCACCTTGAATAAGCCTGATCTCGTCTGATCTCAGAAGCTAAGCAATGTTGGGCTTGGTTAGTACTTGGATGGGAGACCACCTGGGAATATCAAGTGCTGCAGGCATTACATTTTACAATTGAAATGTGTGGAGGACAAAAGGAAATTTTGGAGGAATCACCCCCAGCTCACTAAACATAAAAGTCATGAAAGCAGAAATGCAATCGCCTGCGGCCACACCACCTTGAATAAGCCTGATCTCGTCTGATCTCAGAAGCTAAGCAATGTTGGGCTTGGTTAGTACTTGGATGGGAGACCACCTGGGAATATCAAGTGCTGCAGGCATTACATTTTACAATTGAAATGTGTGGAGGACAAAAGGAAATTTTGGAGGAATCACCCCCAGCTCACTAAACATAAAAGTCATGAAAGCAGAAATGCAATCGCCTGCGGCCACACCACCTTGAATAAGCCTGATCTCGTCTGATCTCAGAAGCTAAGCAATGTTGGGCTTGGTTAGTACTTGGATGGGAGACCACCTGGGAATATCAAGTGCTGCAGGCATTACATTTTACAATTGAAATGTGTGGAGGACAAAAGGAAATTTTGGAGGAATCACCCCCAGCTCACTAAACATAAAAGTCATGAAAGCAGAAATGCAATCGCCTGCGGCCACACCACCTTGAATAAGCCTGATCTCGTCTGATCTCAGAAGCTAAGCAATGTTGGGCTTGGTTAGTACTTGGATGGGAGACCACCTGGGAATATCAAGTGCTGCAGGCATTACATTTTACAATTGAAATGTGTGGGGGACAAAAGGAAATTTTGGAGGAATCACCCCCAGCTCACTAAACATAAAAGTCATGAAAGCAGAAATGCAATCGCCTGCGGCCACACCACCTTGAATAAGCCTGATCTCGTCTGATCTCAGAAGCTAAGCAATGTTGGGCTTGGTTAGTACTTGGATGGGAGACCACCTGGGAATATCAAGTGCTGCAGGCATTACATTTTACAATTGAAATGTGTGGAGGACAAAAGGAAATTTTGGAGGAATCACCCCCAGCTCACTAAACATAAAAGTCATGAAAGCAGAAATGCAATCGCCTGCGGCCACACCACCTTGAATAAGCCTGATCTCGTCTGATCTCAGAAGCTAAGCAATGTTGGGCTTGGTTAGTACTTGGATGGGAGACCACCTGGGAATATCAAGTGCTGCAGGCATTACATTTTACAATTGAAATGTGTGGAGGACAAAAGGAAATTTTGGAGGAATCACCCCCAGCTCACTAAACATAAAAGTCATGAAAGCAGAAATGCAATCGCCTGCGGCCACACCACCTTGAATAAGCCTGATCTCGTCTGATCTCAGAAGCTAAGCAATGTTGGGCTTGGTTAGTACTTGGATGGGAGACCACCTGGGAATATCAAGTGCTGCAGGCATTACATTTTACAATTGAAATGTGTGGAGGACAAAAGGAAATTTTGGAGGAATCACCCCCAGCTCACTAAACATAAAAGTCATGAAAGCAGAAATGCAATCGCCTGCGGCCACACCACCTTGAATAAGCCTGATCTCGTCTGATCTCAGAAGCTAAGCAATGTTGGGCTTGGTTAGTACTTGGATGGGAGACCACCTGGGAATATCAAGTGCTGCAGGCATTACATTTTACAATTGAAATGTGTGGAGGACAAAAGGAAATTTTGGAGGAATCACCCCCAGCTCACTAAACATAAAAGTCATGAAAGCAGAAATGCAATCGCCTGCGGCCACACCACCTTGAATAAGCCTGATCTCGTCTGATCTCAGAAGCTAAGCAATGTTGGGCTTGGTTAGTACTTGGATGGGAGACCACCTGGGAATATCAAGTGCTGCAGGCATTACATTTTACAATTGAAATGTGTGGAGGACAAAAGGAAATTTTGGAGGAATCACCCCCAGCTCACTAAACATAAAAGTCATGAAAGCAGAAATGCAATCGCCTGCGGCCACACCACCTTGAATAAGCCTGATCTCGTCTGATCTCAGAAGCTAAGCAATGTTGGGCTTGGTTAGTACTTGGATGGGAGACCACCTGGGAATATCAAGTGCTGCAGGCATTACATTTTTGGCATTACATTTTACAATTGAAATGTGTGGAGGACAAAAGGAAATTTTGGAGGAATCACCCCCAGCTCACTAAACATAAAAGTCATGACAGCAGAAATGCAATCGCCTGCGGCCACACCACCTTGAATAAGCCTGATCTCGTCTGATCTCAGAAGCTAAGCAATGTTGGGCTTGGTTAGTACTTGGATGGGAGACCACCTGGGAATATCAAGTGCTGCAGGCATTACATTTTTGTAATTACATTTTACAATTGAAATGTGTGGAGGACAAAAGGAAATTTTGGAGGAATCACCCCCAGCTCACTAAACATAAAAGTCATGAAAGCAGAAATGCAATCGCCTGCGGCCACACCACCTTGAATAAGCCTGATCTCGTCTGATCTCAGAAGCTAAGCAATGTTGGGCTTGGTTAGTACTTGGATGGGAGACCACCTGGGAATATCAAGTGCTGCAGGCATTACATTTTACAATTGAAATGTGTGGAGGACAAAAGGAAATTTTGGAGGAATCACCCCCAGCTCACTAAACATAAAAGTCATGAAAGCAGAAATGCAATCGCCTGCGGCCACACCACCTTGAATAAGCCTGATCTCGTCTGATCTCAGAAGCTAAGCAATGTTGGGCTTGGTTAGTACTTGGATGGGAGACCACCTGGGAATATCAAGTGCTGCAGGCATTACATTTTTGTAATTACATTTTACAATTGAAATGTGTGGAGGACAAAAGGAAATTTTGGAGGAATCACCCCCAGCTCACTAAACATAAAAGTCATGAAAGCAGAAATGCAATCGCCTGCGGCCACACCACCTTGAATAAGCCTGATCTCGTCTGATCTCAGAAGCTAAGCAATGTTGGGCTTGGTTAGTACTTGGATGGGAGACCACCTGGGAATATCAAGTGCTGCAGGCATTACATTTTTGTAATTACATTTTACAATTGAAATGTGTGGAGGACAAAAGGAAATTTTGGAGGAATCACCCCCAGCTCACTAAACATAAAAGTCATGAAAGCAGAAATGCAATCGCCTGCGGCCACACCACCTTGAATAAGCCTGATCTCGTCTGATCTCAGAAGCTAAGCAATGTTGGGCTTGGTTAGTACTTGGATGGGAGACCACCTGGGAATATCAAGTGCTGCAGGCATTACATTTTACAATTGAAATGTGTGGAGGACAAAAGGAAATTTTGGAGGAATCACCCCCAGCTCACTAAACATAAAAGTCATGAAAGCAGAAATGCAATCGCCTGCGGCCACACCACCTTGAATAAGCCTGATCTCGTCTGATCTCAGAAGCTAAGCAATGTTGGGCTTGGTTAGTACTTGGATGGGAGACCACCTGGGAATATCAAGTGCTGCAGGCATTACATTTTACAATTGAAATGTGTGGAGGACAAAAGGAAATTTTGGAGGAATCACCCCCAGCTCACTAAACATAAAAGTCATGAAAGCAGAAATGCAATCGCCTGCGGCCACACCACCTTGAATAAGCCTGATCTCGTCTGATCTCAGAAGCTAAGCAATGTTGGGCTTGGTTAGTACTTGGATGGGAGACCACCTGGGAATATCAAGTGCTGCAGGCATTACATTTTACAATTGAAATGTGTGGAGGACAAAAGGAAATTTTGGAGGAATCACCCCCAGCTCACTAAACATAAAAGTCATGAAAGCAGAAATGCAATCGCCTGCGGCCACACCACCTTGAATAAGCCTGATCTCGTCTGATCTCAGAAGCTAAGCAATGTTGGGCTTGGTTAGTACTTGGATGGGAGACCACCTGGGAATATCAAGTGCTGCAGGCATTACATTTTACAATTGAAATGTGTGGAGGACAAAAGGAAATTTTGGAGGAATCACCCCCAGCTCACTAAACATAAAAGTCATGAAAGCAGAAATGCAATCGCCTGCGGCCACACCACCTTGAATAAGCCTGATCTCGTCTGATCTCAGAAGCTAAGCAATGTTGGGCTTGGTTAGTACTTGGATGGGAGACCACCTGGGAATATCAAGTGCTGCAGGCATTACATTTTACAATTGAAATGTGTGGAGGACAAAAGGAAATTTTGGAGGAATCACCCCCAGCTCACTAAACATAAAAGTCATGAAAGCAGAAATGCAATCGCCTGCGGCCACACCACCTTGAATAAGCCTGATCTCGTCTGATCTCAGAAGCTAAGCAATGTTGGGCTTGGTTAGTACTTGGATGGGAGACCACCTGGGAATATCAAGTGCTGCAGGCATTACATTTTACAATTGAAATGTGTGGAGGACAAAAGGAAATTTTGGAGGAATCACCCCCAGCTCACTAAACATAAAAGTCATGAAAGCAGAAATGCAATCGCCTGCGGCCACACCACCTTGAATAAGCCTGATCTCGTCTGATCTCAGAAGCTAAGCAATGTTGGGCTTGGTTAGTACTTGGATGGGAGACCACCTGGGAATATCAAGTGCTGCAGGCATTACATTTTACAATTGAAATGTGTGGAGGACAAAAGGAAATTTTGGAGGAATCACCCCCAGCTCACTAAACATAAAAGTCATGAAAGCAGAAATGCAATCGCCTGCGGCCACACCACCTTGAATAAGCCTGATCTCGTCTGATCTCAGAAGCTAAGCAATGTTGGGCTTGGTTAGTACTTGGATGGGAGACCACCTGGGAATATCAAGTGCTGCAGGCATTACATTTTTCAATTGAAATGTGTGGAGGACAAAAGGAAATTTTGGAGGAATCACCCCCAGCTCACTAAACATAAAAGTCATGAAAGCAGAAATGCAATCGCCTGCGGCCACACCACCTTGAATAAGCCTGATCTCGTCTGATCTCAGAAGCTAAGCAATGTTGGGCTTGGTTAGTACTTGGATGGGAGACCACCTGGGAATATCAAGTGCTGCAGGCATTACATTTTTGTAATTACATTTTACAATTGAAATGTGTGGAGGACAAAAGGAAATTTTGGAGGAATCACCCCCAGCTCACTAAACATAAAAGTCATGAAAGCAGAAATGCAATCGCCTGCGGCCACACCACCTTGAATAAGCCTGATCTCGTCTGATCTCAGAAGCTAAGCAATGTTGGGCTTGGTTAGTACTTGGATGGGAGACCACCTGGGAATATCAAGTGCTGCAGGCATTACATTTTTGTAATTACATTTTACAATTGAAATGTGTGGAGGACAAAAGGAAATTTTGGAGGAATCACCCCCAGCTCACTAAACATAAAAGTCATGAAAGCAGAAATGCAATCGCCTGCGGCCACACCACCTTGAATAAGCCTGATCTCGTCTGATCTCAGAAGCTAAGCAATGTTGGGCTTGGTTAGTACTTGGATGGGAGACCACCTGGGAATATCATGTGCTGCAGGCATTACATTTTACAATTGAAATGTGTGGAGGACAAAAGGAAATTTTGGAGGAATCACCCCCAGCTCACTAAACATAAAAGTCATGAAAGCAGAAATGCAATCGCCTGCGGCCACACCACCTTGAATAAGCCTGATCTCGTCTGATCTCAGAAGCTAAGCAATGTTGGGCTTGGTTAGTACTTGGATGGGAGACCACCTGGGAATATCAAGTGCTGCAGGCATTACATTTTACAATTGAAATGTGTGGAGGACAAAAGGAAATTTTGGAGGAATCACCCCCAGCTCACTAAACATAAAAGTCATGAAAGCAGAAATGCAATCGCCTGCGGCCACACCACCTTGAATAAGCCTGATCTCGTCTGATCTCAGAAGCTAAGCAATGTTGGGCTTGGTTAGTACTTGGATGGGAGACCACCTGGGAATATCAAGTGCTGCAGGCATTACATTTTTGTAATTACATTTTACAATTGAAATGTGTGGAGGACAAAAGGAAATTTTGGAGGAATCACCCCCAGCTCACTAAACATAAAAGTCATGAAAGCAGAAATGCAATCGCCTGCGGCCACACCACCTTGAATAAGCCTGATCTCGTCTGATCTCAGAAGCTAAGCAATGTTGGGCTTGGTTAGTACTTGGATGGGAGACCACCTGGGAATATCAAGTGCTGCAGGCATTACATTTTACAATTGAAATGTGTGGAGGACAAAAGGAAATTTTGGAGGAATCACCCCCAGCTCACTAAACATAAAAGCCATGAAAGCAGAAATGCAATCGCCTGCGGCCACACCACCTTGAATAAGCCTGATCTCGTCTGATCTCAGAAGCTAAGCAATGTTGGGCTTGGTTAGTACTTGGATGGGAGACCACCTGGGAATATCAAGTGCTGCAGGCATTACATTTTACAATTGAAATGTGTGGAGGACAAAAGGAAATTTTGGAGGAATCACCCCCAGCTCACTAAACATAAAAGTCATGAAAGCAGAAATGCAATCGCCTGCGGCCACACCACCTTGAATAAGCCTGATCTCGTCTGATCTCAGAAGCTAAGCAATGTTGGGCTTGGTTAGTACTTGGATGGGAGACCACCTGGGAATATCAAGTGCTGCAGGCATTACATTTTACAATTGAAATGTGTGGAGGACAAAAGGAAATTTTGGAGGAATCACCCCCAGCTCACTAAACATAAAAGTCATGAAAGCAGAAATGCAATCGCCTGCGGCCACACCACCTTGAATAAGCCTGATCTCGTCTGATCTCAGAAGCTAAGCAATGTTGGGCTTGGTTAGTACTTGGATGGGAGACCACCTGGGAATATCAAGTGCTGCAGGCATTACATTTTACAATTGAAATGTGTGGAGGACAAAAGGAAATTTTGGAGGAATCACCCCCAGCTCACTAAACATAAAAGTCATGAAAGCAGAAATGCAATCGCCTGCGGCCACACCACCTTGAATAAGCCTGATCTCGTCTGATCTCAGAAGCTAAGCAATGTTGGGCTTGGTTAGTACTTGGATGGGAGACCACCTGGGAATATCAAGTGCTGCAGGCATTACATTTTTGTAATTACATTTTACAATTGAAATGTGTGGAGGACAAAAGGAAATTTTGGAGGAATCACCCCCAGCTCACTAAACATAAAAGTCATGAAAGCAGAAATGCAATCGCCTGCGGCCACACCACCTTGAATAAGCCTGATCTCGTCTGATCTCAGAAGCTAAGCAATGTTGGGCTTGGTTAGTACTTGGATGGGAGACCACCTGGGAATATCAAGTGCTGCAGGCATTACATTTTACAATTGAAATGTGTGGAGGACAAAAGGAAATTTTGGAGGAATCACCCCCAGCTCACTAAACATAAAAGTCATGAAAGCAGAAATGCAATCGCCTGCGGCCACACCACCTTGAATAAGCCTGATCTCGTCTGATCTCAGAAGCTAAGCAATGTTGGGCTTGGTTAGTACTTGGATGGGAGACCACCTGGGAATATCAAGTGCTGCAGGCATTACATTTTACAATTGAAATGTGTGGAGGACAAAAGGAAATTTTGGAGGAATCACCCCCAGCTCACTAAACATAAAAGTCATGAAAGCAGAAATGCAATCGCCTGCGGCCACACCACCTTGAATAAGCCTGATCTCGTCTGATCTCAGAAGCTAAGCAATGTTGGGCTTGGTTAGTACTTGGATGGGAGACCACCTGGGAATATCAAGTGCTGCAGGCATTACATTTTACAATTGAAATGTGTGGAGGACAAAAGGAAATTTTGGAGGAATCACCCCCAGCTCACTAAACATAAAAGTCATGAAAGCAGAAATGCAATCGCCTGCGGCCACACCACCTTGAATAAGCCTGATCTCGTCTGATCTCAGAAGCTAAGCAATGTTGGGCTTGGTTAGTACTTGGATGGGAGACCACCTGGGAATATCAAGTGCTGCAGGCATTACATTTTTGTAATTACATTTTACAATTGAAATGTGTGGAGGACAAAAGGAAATTTTGGAGGAATCACCCCCAGCTCACTAAACATAAAAGTCATGAAAGCAGAAATGCAATCGCCTGCGGCCACACCACCTTGAATAAGCCTGATCTCGTCTGATCTCAGAAGCTAAGCAATGTTGGGCTTGGTTAGTACTTGGATGGGAGACCACCTGGGAATATCAAGTGCTGCAGGCATTACATTTTACAATTGAAATGTGTGGAGGACAAAAGGAAATTTTGGAGGAATCACCCCCAGCTCACTAAACATAAAAGTCATGAAAGCAGAAATGCAATCGCCTGCGGCCACACCACCTTGAATAAGCCTGATCTCGTCTGATCTCAGAAGCTAAGCAATGTTGGGCTTGGTTAGTACTTGGATGGGAGACCACCTGGGAATATCAAGTGCTGCAGGCATTACATTTTACAATTGAAATGTGTGGAGGACAAAAGGAAATTTTGGAGGAATCACCCCCAGCTCACTAAACATAAAAGTCATGAAAGCAGAAATGCAATCGCCTGCGGCCACACCACCTTGAATAAGCCTGATCTCGTCTGATCTCAGAAGCTAAGCAATGTTGGGCTTGGTTAGTACTTGGATGGGAGACCACCTGGGAATATCAAGTGCTGCAGGCATTACATTTTACAATTGAAATGTGTGGAGGACAAAAGGAAATTTTGGAGGAATCACCCCCAGCTCACTAAACATAAAAGTCATGAAAGCAGAAATGCAATCGCCTGCGGCCACACCACCTTGAATAAGCCTGATCTCGTCTGATCTCAGAAGCTAAGCAATGTTGGGCTTGGTTAGTACTTGGATGGGAGACCACCTGGGAATATCAAGTGCTGCAGGCATTACATTTTACAATTGAAATGTGTGGAGGACAAAAGGAAATTTTGGAGGAATCACCCCCAGCTCACTAAACATAAAAGTCATGAAAGCAGAAATGCAATCGCCTGCGGCCACACCACCTTGAATAAGCCTGATCTCGTCTGATCTCAGAAGCTAAGCAATGTTGGGCTTGGTTAGTACTTGGATGGGAGACCACCTGGGAATATCAAGTGCTGCAGGCATTACATTTTACAATTGAAATGTGTGGAGGACAAAAGGAAATTTTGGAGGAATCACCCCCAGCTCACTAAACATAAAAGTCATGAAAGCAGAAATGCAATCGCCTGCGGCCACACCACCTTGAATAAGCCTGATCTCGTCTGATCTCAGAAGCTAAGCAATGTTGGGCTTGGTTAGTACTTGGATGGGAGACCACCTGGGAATATCAAGTGCTGCAGGCATTACATTTTACAATTGAAATGTGTGGAGGACAAAAGGAAATTTTGGAGGAATCACCCCCAGCTCACTAAACATAAAAGTCATGAAAGCAGAAATGCAATCGCCTGCGGCCACACCACCTTGAATAAGCCTGATCTCGTCTGATCTCAGAAGCTAAGCAATGTTGGGCTTGGTTAGTACTTGGATGGGAGACCACCTGGGAATATCAAGTGCTGCAGGCATTACATTTTACAATTGAAATGTGTGGAGGACAAAAGGAAATTTTGGAGGAATCACCCCCAGCTCACTAAACATAAAAGTCATGAAAGCAGAAATGCAATCGCCTGCGGCCACACCACCTTGAATAAGCCTGATCTCGTCTGATCTCAGAAGCTAAGCAATGTTGGGCTTGGTTAGTACTTGGATGGGAGACCACCTGGGAATATCAAGTGCTGCAGGCATTACATTTTACAATTGAAATGTGTGGAGGACAAAAGGAAATTTTGGAGGAATCACCCCCAGCTCACTAAACATAAAAGTCATGAAAGCAGAAATGCAATCGCCTGCGGCCACACCACCTTGAATAAGCCTGATCTCGTCTGATCTCAGAAGCTAAGCAATGTTGGGCTTGGTTAGTACTTGGATGGGAGACCACCTGGGAATATCAAGTGCTGCAGGCATTACATTTTACAATTGAAATGTGTGGAGGACAAAAGGAAATTTTGGAGGAATCACCCCCAGCTCACTAAACATAAAAGTCATGAAAGCAGAAATGCAATCGCCTGCGGCCACACCACCTTGAATAAGCCTGATCTCGTCTGATCTCAGAAGCTAAGCAATGTTGGGCTTGGTTAGTACTTGGATGGGAGACCACCTGGGAATATCAAGTGCTGCAGGCATTACATTTTACAATTGAAATGTGTGGAGGACAAAAGGAAATTTTGGAGGAATCACCCCCAGCTCACTAAACATAAAAGTCATGAAAGCAGAAATGCAATCGCCTGCGGCCACACCACCTTGAATAAGCCTGATCTCGTCTGATCTCAGAAGCTAAGCAATGTTGGGCTTGGTTAGTACTTGGATGGGAGACCACCTGGGAATATCAAGTGCTGCAGGCATTACATTTTACAATTGAAATGTGTGGAGGACAAAAGGAAATTTTGGAGGAATCACCCCCAGCTCACTAAACATAAAAGTCATGAAAGCAGAAATGCAATCGCCTGCGGCCACACCACCTTGAATAAGCCTGATCTCGTCTGATCTCAGAAGCTAAGCAATGTTGGGCTTGGTTAGTACTTGGATGGGAGACCACCTGGGAATATCAAGTGCTGCAGGCATTACATTTTACAATTGAAATGTGTGGAGGACAAAAGGAAATTTTGGAGGAATCACCCCCAGCTCACTAAACATAAAAGTCATGAAAGCAGAAATGCAATCGCCTGCGGCCACACCACCTTGAATAAGCCTGATCTCGTCTGATCTCAGAAGCTAAGCAATGTTGGGCTTGGTTAGTACTTGGATGGGAGACCACCTGGGAATATCAAGTGCTGCAGGCATTACATTTTACAATTGAAATGTGTGGAGGACAAAAGGAAATTTTGGAGGAATCACCCCCAGCTCACTAAACATAAAAGTCATGAAAGCAGAAATGCAATCGCCTGCGGCCACACCACCTTGAATAAGCCTGATCTCGTCTGATCTCAGAAGCTAAGCAATGTTGGGCTTGGTTAGTACTTGGATGGGAGACCACCTGGGAATATCAAGTGCTGCAGGCATTACATTTTACAATTGAAATGTGTGGAGGACAAAAGGAAATTTTGGAGGAATCACCCCCAGCTCACTAAACATAAAAGTCATGAAAGCAGAAATGCAATCGCCTGCGGCCACACCACCTTGAATAAGCCTGATCTCGTCTGATCTCAGAAGCTAAGCAATGTTGGGCTTGGTTAGTACTTGGATGGGAGACCACCTGGGAATATCAAGTGCTGCAGGCATTACATTTTACAATTGAAATGTGTGGAGGACAAAAGGAAATTTTGGAGGAATCACCCCCAGCTCACTAAACATAAAAGTCATGAAAGCAGAAATGCAATCGCCTGCGGCCACACCACCTTGAATAAGCCTGATCTCGTCTGATCTCAGAAGCTAAGCAATGTTGGGCTTGGTTAGTACTTGGATGGGAGACCACCTGGGAATATCAAGTGCTGCAGGCATTACATTTTTGTAATTACATTTTACAATTGAAATGTGTGGAGGACAAAAGGAAATTTTGGAGGAATCACCCCCAGCTCACTAAACATAAAAGTCATGAAAGCAGAAATGCAATCGCCTGCGGCCACACCACCTTGAATAAGCCTGATCTCGTCTGATCTCAGAAGCTAAGCAATGTTGGGCTTGGTTAGTACTTGGATGGGAGACCACCTGGGAATATCAAGTGCTGCAGGCATTACATTTTACAATTGAAATGTGTGGAGGACAAAAGGAAATTTTGGAGGAATCACCCCCAGCTCACTAAACATAAAAGTCATGAAAGCAGAAATGCAATCGCCTGCGGCCACACCACCTTGAATAAGCCTGATCTCGTCTGATCTCAGAAGCTAAGCAATGTTGGGCTTGGTTAGTACTTGGATGGGAGACCACCTGGGAATATCAAGTGCTGCAGGCATTACATTTTTGTAATTACATTTTACAATTGAAATGTGTGGAGGACAAAAGGAAATTTTGGAGGAATCACCCCCAGCTCACTAAACATAAAAGTCATGAAAGCAGAAATGCAATCGCCTGCGGCCACACCACCTTGAATAAGCCTGATCTCGTCTGATCTCAGAAGCTAAGCAATGTTGGGCTTGGTTAGTACTTGGATGGGAGACCACCTGGGAATATCAAGTGCTGCAGGCATTACATTTTACAATTGAAATGTGTGTAGGACAAAAGGAAATTTTGGAGGAATCACCCCCAGCTCACTAAACATAAAAGTCATGAAAGCAGAAATGCAATCGCCTGCGGCCACACCACCTTGAATAAGCCTGATCTCGTCTGATCTCAGAAGCTAAGCAATGTTGGGCTTGGTTAGTACTTGGATGGGAGACCACCTGGGAATATCAAGTGCTGCAGGCATTACATTTTTGTAATTACATTTTACAATTGAAATGTGTGGAGGACAAAAGGAAATTTTGGAGGAATCACCCCCAGCTCACTAAACATAAAAGTCATGAAAGCAGAAATGCAATCGCCTGCGGCCACACCACCTTGAATAAGCCTGATCTCGTCTGATCTCAGAAGCTAAGCAATGTTGGGCTTGGTTAGTACTTGGATGGGAGACCACCTGGGAATATCAAGTGCTGCAGGCATTACATTTTTGTAATTACATTTTACAATTGAAATGTGTGGAGGACAAAAGGAAATTTTGGAGGAATCACCCCCAGCTCACTAAACATAAAAGTCATGAAAGCAGAAATGCAATCGCCTGCGGCCACACCACCTTGAATAAGCCTGATCTCGTCTGATCTCAGAAGCTAAGCAATGTTGGGCTTGGTTAGTACTTGGATGGGAGACCACCTGGGAATATCAAGTGCTGCAGGCATTACATTTTACAATTGAAATGTGTGGAGGACAAAAGGAAATTTTGGAGGAATCACCCCCAGCTCACTAAACATAAAAGTCATGAAAGCAGAAATGCAATCGCCTGCGGCCACACCACCTTGAATAAGCCTGATCTCGTCTGATCTCAGAAGCTAAGCAATGTTGGGCTTGGTTAGTACTTGGATGGGAGACCACCTGGGAATATCAAGTGCTGCAGGCATTACATTTTACAATTGAAATGTGTGGAGGACAAAAGGAAATTTTGGAGGAATCACCCCCAGCTCACTAAACATAAAAGTCATGAAAGCAGAAATGCAATCGCCTGCGGCCACACCACCTTGAATAAGCCTGATCTCGTCTGATCTCAGAAGCTAAGCAATGTTGGGCTTGGTTAGTACTTGGATGGGAGACCACCTGGGAATATCAAGTGCTGCAGGCATTACATTTTACAATTGAAATGTGTGGAGGACAAAAGGAAATTTTGGAGGAATCACCCCCAGCTCACTAAACATAAAAGTCATGAAAGCAGAAATGCAATCGCCTGCGGCCACACCACCTTGAATAAGCCTGATCTCGTCTGATCTCAGAAGCTAAGCAATGTTGGGCTTGGTTAGTACTTGGATGGGAGACCACCTGGGAATATCAAGTGCTGCAGGCATTACATTTTACAATTGAAATGTGTGGAGGACAAAAGGAAATTTTGGAGGAATCACCCCCAGCTCACTAAACATAAAAGTCATGAAAGCAGAAATGCAATCGCCTGCGGCCACACCACCTTGAATAAGCCTGATCTCGTCTGATCTCAGAAGCTAAGCAATGTTGGGCTTGGTTAGTACTTGGATGGGAGACCACCTGGGAATATCAAGTGCTGCAGGCATTACATTTTACAATTGAAATGTGTGGAGGACAAAAGGAAATTTTGGAGGAATCACCCCCAGCTCACTAAACATAAAAGTCATGAAAGCAGAAATGCAATCGCCTGCGGCCACACCACCTTGAATAAGCCTGATCTCGTCTGATCTCAGAAGCTAAGCAATGTTGGGCTTGGTTAGTACTTGGATGGGAGACCACCTGGGAATATCAAGTGCTGCAGGCATTACATTTTACAATTGAAATGTGTGGAGGACAAAAGGAAATTTTGGAGGAATCACCCCCAGCTCACTAAACATAAAAGTCATGAAAGCAGAAATGCAATCGCCTGCGGCCACACCACCTTGAATAAGCCTGATCTCGTCTGATCTCAGAAGCTAAGCAATGTTGGGCTTGGTTAGTACTTGGATGGGAGACCACCTGGGAATATCAAGTGCTGCAGGCATTACATTTTACAATTGAAATGTGTGGAGGACAAAAGGAAATTTTGGAGGAATCACCCCCAGCTCACTAAACATAAAAGTCATGAAAGCAGAAATGCAATCGCCTGCGGCCACACCACCTTGAATAAGCCTGATCTCGTCTGATCTCAGAAGCTAAGCAATGTTGGGCTTGGTTAGTACTTGGATGGGAGACCACCTGGGAATATCAAGTGCTGCAGGCATTACATTTTACAATTGAAATGTGTGGAGGACAAAAGGAAATTTTGGAGGAATCACCCCCAGCTCACTAAACATAAAAGTCATGAAAGCAGAAATGCAATCGCCTGCGGCCACACCACCTTGAATAAGCCTGATCTCGTCTGATCTCAGAAGCTAAGCAATGTTGGGCTTGGTTAGTACTTGGATGGGAGACCACCTGGGAATATCAAGTGCTGCAGGCATTACATTTTACAATTGAAATGTGTGGAGGACAAAAGGAAATTTTGGAGGAATCACCCCCAGCTCACTAAACATAAAAGTCATGAAAGCAGAAATGCAATCGCCTGCGGCCACACCACCTTGAATAAGCCTGATCTCGTCTGATCTCAGAAGCTAAGCAATGTTGGGCTTGGTTAGTACTTGGATGGGAGACCACCTGGGAATATCAAGTGCTGCAGGCATTACATTTTACAATTGAAATGTGTGGAGGACAAAAGGAAATTTTGGAGGAATCACCCCCAGCTCACTAAACATAAAAGTCATGAAAGCAGAAATGCAATCGCCTGCGGCCACACCACCTTGAATAAGCCTGATCTCGTCTGATCTCAGAAGCTAAGCAATGTTGGGCTTGGTTAGTACTTGGATGGGAGACCACCTGGGAATATCAAGTGCTGCAGGCATTACATTTTACAATTGAAATGTGTGGAGGACAAAAGGAAATTTTGGAGGAATCACCCCCAGCTCACTAAACATAAAAGTCATGAAAGCAGAAATGCAATCGCCTGCGGCCACACCACCTTGAATAAGCCTGATCTCGTCTGATCTCAGAAGCTAAGCAATGTTGGGCTTGGTTAGTACTTGGATGGGAGACCACCTGGGAATATCAAGTGCTGCAGGCATTACATTTTACAATTGAAATGTGTGGAGGACAAAAGGAAATTTTGGAGGAATCACCCCCAGCTCACTAAACATAAAAGTCATGAAAGCAGAAATGCAATCGCCTGCGGCCACACCACCTTGAATAAGCCTGATCTCGTCTGATCTCAGAAGCTAAGCAATGTTGGGCTTGGTTAGTACTTGGATGGGAGACCACCTGGGAATATCAAGTGCTGCAGGCATTACATTTTACAATTGAAATGTGTGGAGGACAAAAGGAAATTTTGGAGGAATCACCCCCAGCTCACTAAACATAAAAGTCATGAAAGCAGAAATGCAATCGCCTGCGGCCACACCACCTTGAATAAGCCTGATCTCGTCTGATCTCAGAAGCTAAGCAATGTTGGGCTTGGTTAGTACTTGGATGGGAGACCACCTGGGAATATCAAGTGCTGCAGGCATTACATTTTACAATTGAAATGTGTGGAGGACAAAAGGAAATTTTGGAGGAATCACCCCCAGCTCACTAAACATAAAAGTCATGAAAGCAGAAATGCAATCGCCTGCGGCCACACCACCTTGAATAAGCCTGATCTCGTCTGATCTCAGAAGCTAAGCAATGTTGGGCTTGGTTAGTACTTGGATGGGAGACCACCTGGGAATATCAAGTGCTGCAGGCATTACATTTTACAATTGAAATGTGTGGAGGACAAAAGGAAATTTTGGAGGAATCACCCCCAGCTCACTAAACATAAAAGTCATGAAAGCAGAAATGCAATCGCCTGCGGCCACACCACCTTGAATAAGCCTGATCTCGTCTGATCTCAGAAGCTAAGCAATGTTGGGCTTGGTTAGTACTTGGATGGGAGACCACCTGGGAATATCAAGTGCTGCAGGCATTACATTTTACAATTGAAATGTGTGGAGGACAAAAGGAAATTTTGGAGGAATCACCCCCAGCTCACTAAACATAAAAGTCATGAAAGCAGAAATGCAATCGCCTGCGGCCACACCACCTTGAATAAGCCTGATCTCGTCTGATCTCAGAAGCTAAGCAATGTTGGGCTTGGTTAGTACTTGGATGGGAGACCACCTGGGAATATCAAGTGCTGCAGGCATTACATTTTACAATTGAAATGTGTGGAGGACAAAAGGAAATTTTGGAGGAATCACCCCCAGCTCACTAAACATAAAAGTCATGAAAGCAGAAATGCAATCGCCTGCGGCCACACCACCTTGAATAAGCCTGATCTCGTCTGATCTCAGAAGCTAAGCAATGTTGGGCTTGGTTAGTACTTGGATGGGAGACCACCTGGGAATATCAAGTGCTGCAGGCATTACATTTTACAATTGAAATGTGTGGAGGACAAAAGGAAATTTTGGAGGAATCACCCCCAGCTCACTAAACATAAAAGTCATGAAAGCAGAAATGCAATCGCCTGCGGCCACACCACCTTGAATAAGCCTGATCTCGTCTGATCTCAGAAGCTAAGCAATGTTGGGCTTGGTTAGTACTTGGATGGGAGACCACCTGGGAATATCAAGTGCTGCAGGCATTACATTTTACAATTGAAATGTGTGGAGGACAAAAGGAAATTTTGGAGGAATCACCCCCAGCTCACTAAACATAAAAGTCATGAAAGCAGAAATGCAATCGCCTGCGGCCACACCACCTTGAATAAGCCTGATCTCGTCTGATCTCAGAAGCTAAGCAATGTTGGGCTTGGTTAGTACTTGGATGGGAGACCACCTGGGAATATCAAGTGCTGCAGGCATTACATTTTACAATTGAAATGTGTGGAGGACAAAAGGAAATTTTGGAGGAATCACCCCCAGCTCACTAAACATAAAAGTCATGAAAGCAGAAATGCAATCGCCTGCGGCCACACCACCTTGAATAAGCCTGATCTCGTCTGATCTCAGAAGCTAAGCAATGTTGGGCTTGGTTAGTACTTGGATGGGAGACCACCTGGGAATATCAAGTGCTGCAGGCATTACATTTTACAATTGAAATGTGTGGAGGACAAAAGGAAATTTTGGAGGAATCACCCCCCAGCTCACTAAACATAAAAGTCATGAAAGCAGAAATGCAATCGCCTGCGGCCACACCACCTTGAATAAGCCTGATCTCGTCTGATCTCAGAAGCTAAGCAATGTTGGGCTTGGTTAGTACTTGGATGGGAGACCACCTGGGAATATCAAGTGCTGCAGGCATTACATTTTACAATTGAAATGTGTGGAGGACAAAAGGAAATTTTGGAGGAATCACCCCCAGCTCACTAAACATAAAAGTCATGAAAGCAGAAATGCAATCGCCTGCGGCCACACCACCTTGAATAAGCCTGATCTCGTCTGATCTCAGAAGCTAAGCAATGTTGGGCTTGGTTAGTACTTGGATGGGAGACCACCTGGGAATATCAAGTGCTGCAGGCATTACATTTTACAATTGAAATGTGTGGAGGACAAAAGGAAATTTTGGAGGAATCACCCCCAGCTCACTAAACATAAAAGTCATGAAAGCAGAAATGCAATCGCCTGCGGCCACACCACCTTGAATAAGCCTGATCTCGTCTGATCTCAGAAGCTAAGCAATGTTGGGCTTGGTTAGTACTTGGATGGGAGACCACCTGGGAATATCAAGTGCTGCAGGCATTACATTTTACAATTGAAATGTGTGGAGGACAAAAGGAAATTTTGGAGGAATCACCCCCAGCTCACTAAACATAAAAGTCATGAAAGCAGAAATGCAATCGCCTGCGGCCACACCACCTTGAATAAGCCTGATCTCGTCTGATCTCAGAAGCTAAGCAATGTTGGGCTTGGTTAGTACTTGGATGGGAGACCACCTGGGAATATCAAGTGCTGCAGGCATTACATTTTACAATTGAAATGTGTGGAGGACAAAAGGAAATTTTGGAGGAATCACCCCCAGCTCACTAAACATAAAAGTCATGAAAGCAGAAATGCAATCGCCTGCGGCCACACCACCTTGAATAAGCCTGATCTCGTCTGATCTCAGAAGCTAAGCAATGTTGGGCTTGGTTAGTACTTGGATGGGAGACCACCTGGGAATATCAAGTGCTGCAGGCATTACATTTTTGTAATTACATTTTACAATTGAAATGTGTGGAGGACAAAAGGAAATTTTGGAGGAATCACCCCCAGCTCACTAAACATAAAAGTCATGAAAGCAGAAATGCAATCGCCTGCGGCCACACCACCTTGAATAAGCCTGATCTCGTCTGATCTCAGAAGCTAAGCAATGTTGGGCTTGGTTAGTACTTGGATGGGAGACCACCTGGGAATATCAAGTGCTGCAGGCATTACATTTTACAATTGAAATGTGTGGAGGACAAAAGGAAATTTTGGAGGAATCACCCCCAGCTCACTAAACATAAAAGTCATGAAAGCAGAAATGCAATCGCCTGCGGCCACACCACCTTGAATAAGCCTGATCTCGTCTGATCTCAGAAGCTAAGCAATGTTGGGCTTGGTTAGTACTTGGATGGGAGACCACCTGGGAATATCAAGTGCTGCAGGCATTACATTTTACAATTGAAATGTGTGGAGGACAAAAGGAAATTTTGGAGGAATCACCCCCAGCTCACTAAACATAAAAGTCATGAAAGCAGAAATGCAATCGCCTGCGGCCACACCACCTTGAATAAGCCTGATCTCGTCTGATCTCAGAAGCTAAGCAATGTTGGGCTTGGTTAGTACTTGGATGGGAGACCACCTGGGAATATCAAGTGCTGCAGGCATTACATTTTACAATTGAAATGTGTGGAGGACAAAAGGAAATTTTGGAGGAATCACCCCCAGCTCACTAAACATAAAAGTCATGAAAGCAGAAATGCAATCGCCTGCGGCCACACCACCTTGAATAAGCCTGATCTCGTCTGATCTCAGAAGCTAAGCAATGTTGGGCTTGGTTAGTACTTGGATGGGAGACCACCTGGGAATATCAAGTGCTGCAGGCATTACATTTTACAATTGAAATGTGTGGAGGACAAAAGGAAATTTTGGAGGAATCACCCCCAGCTCACTAAACATAAAAGTCATGAAAGCAGAAATGCAATCGCCTGCGGCCACACCACCTTGAATAAGCCTGATCTCGTCTGATCTCAGAAGCTAAGCAATGTTGGGCTTGGTTAGTACTTGGATGGGAGACCACCTGGGAATATCAAGTGCTGCAGGCATTACATTTTACAATTGAAATGTGTGGAGGACAAAAGGAAATTTTGGAGGAATCACCCCCAGCTCACTAAACATAAAAGTCATGAAAGCAGAAATGCAATCGCCTGCGGCCACACCACCTTGAATAAGCCTGATCTCGTCTGATCTCAGAAGCTAAGCAATGTTGGGCTTGGTTAGTACTTGGATGGGAGACCACCTGGGAATATCAAGTGCTGCAGGCATTACATTTTACAATTGAAATGTGTGGAGGACAAAAGGAAATTTTGGAGGAATCACCCCCCAGCTCACTAAACATAAAAGTCATGAAAGCAGAAATGCAATCGCCTGCGGCCACACCACCTTGAATAAGCCTGATCTCGTCTGATCTCAGAAGCTAAGCAATGTTGGGCTTGGTTAGTACTTGGATGGGAGACCACCTGGGAATATCAAGTGCTGCAGGCATTACATTTTACAATTGAAATGTGTGGAGGACAAAAGGAAATTTTGGAGGAATCACCCCCAGCTCACTAAACATAAAAGTCATGAAAGCAGAAATGCAATCGCCTGCGGCCACACCACCTTGAATAAGCCTGATCTCGTCTGATCTCAGAAGCTAAGCAATGTTGGGCTTGGTTAGTACTTGGATGGGAGACCACCTGGGAATATCAAGTGCTGCAGGCATTACATTTTTGTAATTACATTTTACAATTGAAATGTGTGGAGGACAAAAGGAAATTTTGGAGGAATCACCCCCAGCTCACTAAACATAAAAGTCATGAAAGCAGAAATGCAATCGCCTGCGGCCACACCACCTTGAATAAGCCTGATCTCGTCTGATCTCAGAAGCTAAGCAATGTTGGGCTTGGTTAGTACTTGGATGGGAGACCACCTGGGAATATCAAGTGCTGCAGGCATTACATTTTTGTAATTACATTTTACAATTGAAATGTGTGGAGGACAAAAGGAAATTTTGGAGGAATCACCCCCCAGCTCACTAAACATAAAAGTCATGAAAGCAGAAATGCAATCGCCTGCGGCCACACCACCTTGAATAAGCCTGATCTCGTCTGATCTCAGAAGCTAAGCAATGTTGGGCTTGGTTAGTACTTGGATGGGAGACCACCTGGGAATATCAAGTGCTGCAGGCATTACATTTTACAATTGAAATGTGTGGAGGACAAAAGGAAATTTTGGAGGAATCACCCCCAGCTCACTAAACATAAAAGTCATGAAAGCAGAAATGCAATCGCCTGCGGCCACACCACCTTGAATAAGCCTGATCTCGTCTGATCTCAGAAGCTAAGCAATGTTGGGCTTGGTTAGTACTTGGATGGGAGACCACCTGGGAATATCAAGTGCTGCAGGCATTACATTTTACAATTGAAATGTGTGGAGGACAAAAGGAAATTTTGGAGGAATCACCCCCAGCTCACTAAACATAAAAGTCATGAAAGCAGAAATGCAATCGCCTGCGGCCACACCACCTTGAATAAGCCTGATCTCGTCTGATCTCAGAAGCTAAGCAATGTTGGGCTTGGTTAGTACTTGGATGGGAGACCACCTGGGAATATCAAGTGCTGCAGGCATTACATTTTACAATTGAAATGTGTGGAGGACAAAAGGAAATTTTGGAGGAATCACCCCCAGCTCACTAAACATAAAAGTCATGAAAGCAGAAATGCAATCGCCTGCGGCCACACCACCTTGAATAAGCCTGATCTCGTCTGATCTCAGAAGCTAAGCAATGTTGGGCTTGGTTAGTACTTGGATGGGAGACCACCTGGGAATATCAAGTGCTGCAGGCATTACATTTTACAATTGAAATGTGTGGAGGACAAAAGGAAATTTTGGAGGAATCACCCCCAGCTCACTAAACATAAAAGTCATGAAAGCAGAAATGCAATCGCCTGCGGCCACACCACCTTGAATAAGCCTGATCTCGTCTGATCTCAGAAGCTAAGCAATGTTGGGCTTGGTTAGTACTTGGATGGGAGACCACCTGGGAATATCAAGTGCTGCAGGCATTACATTTTACAATTGAAATGTGTGGAGGACAAAAGGAAATTTTGGAGGAATCACCCCCAGCTCACTAAACATAAAAGTCATGAAAGCAGAAATGCAATCGCCTGCGGCCACACCACCTTGAATAAGCCTGATCTCGTCTGATCTCAGAAGCTAAGCAATGTTGGGCTTGGTTAGTACTTGGATGGGAGACCACCTGGGAATATCAAGTGCTGCAGGCATTACATTTTTGTAATTACATTTTACAATTGAAATGTGTGGAGGACAAAAGGAAATTTTGGAGGAATCACCCCCAGCTCACTAAACATAAAAGTCATGAAAGCAGAAATGCAATCGCCTGCGGCCACACCACCTTGAATAAGCCTGATCTCGTCTGATCACAGAAGCTAAGCAATGTTGGGCTTGGTTAGTACTTGGATGGGAGACCACCTGGGAATATCAAGTGCTGCAGGCATTACATTTTACAATTGAAATGTGTGGAGGACAAAAGGAAATTTTGGAGGAATCACCCCCAGCTCACTAAACATAAAAGTCATGAAAGCAGAAATGCAATCGCCTGCGGCCACACCACCTTGACTAAGCCTGATCTCGTCTGATCTCAGAAGCTAAGCAATGTTGGGCTTGGTTAGTACTTGGATGGGAGACCACCTGGGAATATCAAGTGCTGCAGGCATTACATTTTTGTAATTACATTTTACAATTGAAATGTGTGGACGACAAAAGGAAATTTTGGAGGAATCACCCCCAGCTCACTAAACATAAAAGTCATGAAAGCAGAAATGCAAACGCCTGCGGCCACACCACCTTGAATAAGCCTGATCTCGTCTGATCTCAGAAGCTAAGCAATGTTGGGCTTGGTTAGTACTTGGATGGGAGACCACCTGGGAATATCAAGTGCTGCAGGCATTACATTTTACAATTGAAATGTGTGGAGGACAAAAGGAAATTTTGGAGGAATCACCCCCAGCTCACTAAACATAAAAGTCATGAAAGCAGAAATGCAATCGCCTGCGGCCACACCACCTTGAATAAGCCTGATCTAGTCTGATCTCAGAAGCTAAGCAATGTTGGGCTTGGTTAGTACTTGGATGGGAGACCACCTGGGAATATCAAGTGCTGCAGGCATTACATTTTTGTAATTACATTTTACAATTGAAATGTGTGGAGGACAAAAGGAAATTTTGGAGGAATCACCCCCAGCTCACTAAACATAAAAGTCATGAAAGCAGAAATGCAATCGCCTGCGGCCACACCACCTTGAATAAGCCTGATCTCATCTGATCTCAGAAGCTAAGCAATGTTGGGCTTGGTTAGTACTTGGATGGGAGACCACCTGGGAATATCAAGTGCTGCAGGCATTACATTTTACAATTGAAATGTGTGGAGGACAAAAGGAAATTTTGGAGGAATCACCCCCAGCTCACTAAACATAAAAGTCATGAAAGCAGAAATGCAATCGCCTGCGGCCACACCACCTTGAATAAGCCTGATCTCGTCTGATCTCAGAAGCTAAGCAATGTTGGGCTTGGTTAGTACTTGGATGGGAGACCACCTGGGAATATCAAGTGCTGCAGGCATTACATTTTTGTAATTACATTTTACAATTGAAATGTGTGGAGGACAAAAGGAAATTTTGGAGGAATCACCCCCAGCTCACTAAACATAAAAGTCATGAAAGCAGAAATGCAATCGCCTGCGGCCACACCACCTTGAATAAGCCTGATCTCGTCTGATCTCAGAAGCTAAGCAATGTTGGGCTTGGTTAGTACTTGGATGGGAGACCACCTGGGAATATCAAGTGCTGCAGGCATTACATTTTACAATTGAAATGTGTGGAGGACAAAAGGAAATTTTGGAGGAATCACCCCCAGCTCACTAAACATAAAAGTCATGAAAGCAGAAATGCAATCGCCTGCGGCCACACCACCTTGACTAAGCCTGATCTCGTCTGATCTCAGAAGCTAAGCAATGTTGGGCTTGGTTAGTACTTGGATGGGAGACCACCTGGGAATATCAAGTGCTGCAGGCATTACATTTTTGTAATTACATTTTACAATTGAAATGTGTGGACGACAAAAGGAAATTTTGGAGGAATCACCCCCAGCTCACTAAACATAAAAGTCATGAAAGCAGAAATGCAAACGCCTGCGGCCACACCACCTTGAATAAGCCTGATCTCGTCTGATCTCAGAAGCTAAGCAATGTTGGGCTTGGTTAGTACTTGGATGGGAGACCACCTGGGAATATCAAGTGCTGCAGGCATTACATTTTACAATTGAAATGTGTGGAGGACAAAAGGAAATTTTGGAGGAATCACCCCCAGCTCACTAAACATAAAAGTCATGAAAGCAGAAATGCAATCGCCTGTGGCCACACCACCTTGAATAAGCCTGATCTAGTCTGATCTCAGAAGCTAAGCAATGTTGGGCTTGGTTAGTACTTGGATGGGAGACCACCTGGGAATATCAAGTGCTGCAGGCATTACATTTTTGTAATTACATTTTACAATTGAAATGTGTGGAGGACAAAAGGAAATTTTGGAGGAATCACCCCCAGCTCACTAAACATAAAAGTCATGAAAGCAGAAATGCAATCGCCTGCGGCCACACCACCTTGAATAAGCCTGATCTCGTCTGATCTCAGAAGCTAAGCAATGTTGGGCTTGGTTAGTACTTGGATGGGAGACCACCTGGGAATATCAAGTGCTGCAGGCATTACATTTTACAATTGAAATGTGTGGAGGACAAAAGGAAATTTGGGAGGAATCACCCCCAGCTCACTAAACATAAAAGTCATGAAAGCAGAACAGCAATCGCCTGCGGCCACACCACCTTGAATAAGCCTGATCTCGTCTGATCTCCGAAGCTAAGCAATGTTGGGCTTGGTTAGTACTTGGATGGGAGACCACCTGGGAATATCAAGTGCTGCAGGCATTACATTTTACAATTGAAATGTGTGGAGGACAAAAGGAAATTTTGGAGGAATCACCCCCAGCTCACTAAACATAAAAGTCATGAAAGCAGAAATGCAATCGCCTGCGGCCACACCACCTTGAATAAGCCTGATCTCGTCTGATCTCAGAAGCTAAGCAATGTTGGGCTTGGTTAGTACTTGGATGGGAGACAACCTGGGAATATCAAGTGCTGCAGGCATTACATTTTACAATTGAAATGTGTGGAGGACAAAAGGAAATTTTGGAGGAATCACCCCCAGCTCACTAAACATAAAAGTCATGAAAGCAGAAATGCAATCGCCTGCGGCCACACCACCTTGAATAAGCCTGATCTCGTCTGATCTCAGAAGCTAAGCAATGTTGGGCTTGGTTAGTACTTGGATGGGAGACCACCTGGGAATATCAAGTGCTGCAGGCATTACATTTTTGTAATTACATTTTACAATTGAAATGTGTGGAGGACAAAAGGAAATTTTGGAGGAATCACCCCCAGCTCACTAAACATAAAAGTCATGAAAGCAGAAATGCAATCGCCTGCGGCCACACCACCTTGAATAAGCCTGATCTCGTCTGATCTCAGAAGCTAAGCAATGTTGGGCTTGGTTAGTACTTGGATGGGAGACCACCTGGGAATATCAAGTGCTGCAGGCATTACATTTTACAATTGAAATGTGTGGAGGACAAAAGGAAATTTTGGAGGAATCACCCCCAGCTCACTAAACATAAAAGTCATGAAAGCAGAAATGCAATCGCCTGCGGCCACACCACCTTGACTAAGCCTGATCTCGTCTGATCTCAGCAGCTAAGCAATGTTGGGCTTGGTTAGTACTTGGATGGGAGACCACCTGGGAATATCAAGTGCTGCAGGCATTACATTTTTGTAATTACATTTTACAATTGAAATGTGTGGACGACAAAAGGAAATTTTGGAGGAATCACCCCCAGCTCACTAAACATAAAAGTCATGAAAGCAGAAATGCAAACGCCTGCGGCCACACCACCTTGAATAAGCCTGATCTCGTCTGATCTCAGAAGCTAAGCAATGTTGGGCTTGGTTAGTACTTGGATGGGAGACCACCTGGGAATATCAAGTGCTGCAGGCATTACATTTTACAATTGAAATGTGTGGAGGACAAAAGGAAATTTTGGAGGAATCACCCCCAGCTCACTAAACATAAAAGTCATGAAAGCAGAAATGCAATCGCCTGCGGCCACACCACCTTGAATAAGCCTGATCTAGTCTGATCTCAGAAGCTAAGCAATGTTGGGCTTGGTTAGTACTTGGATGGGAGACCACCTGGGAATATCAAGTGCTGCAGGCATTACATTTTTGTAATTACATTTTACAATTGAAATGTGTGGAGGACAAAAGGAAATTTTGGAGGAATCACCCCCAGCTCACTAAACATAAAAGTCATGAAAGCAGAAATGCAATCGCCTGCGGCCACACCACCTTGAATAAGCCTGATCTCATCTGATCTCAGAAGCTAAGCAATGTTGGGCTTGGTTAGTACTTGGATGGGAGACCACCTGGGAATATCAAGTGCTGCAGGCATTACATTTTACAATTGAAATGTGTGGAGGACAAAAGGAAATTTTGGAGGAATCACCCCCAGCTCACTAAACATAAAAGTCATGAAAGCAGAAATGCAATCGCCTGCGGCCACACCACCTTGAATAAGCCTGATCTCGTCTGATCTCAGAAGCTAAGCAATGTTGGGCTTGGTTAGTACTTGGATGGGAGACCACCTGGGAATATCAAGTGCTGCAGGCATTACATTTTTGTAATTACATTTTACAATTGAAATGTGTGGAGGACAAAAGGAAATTTTGGAGGAATCACCCCCAGCTCACTAAACATAAAAGTCATGAAAGCAGAAATGCAATCGCCTGCGGCCACACCACCTTGAATAAGCCTGATCTCGTCTGATCTCAGAAGCTAAGCAATGTTGGGCTTGGTTAGTACTTGGATGGGAGACCACCTGGGAATATCAAGTGCTGCAGGCATTACATTTTACAATTGAAATGTGTGGAGGACAAAAGGAAATTTTGGAGGAATCACCCCCAGCTCACTAAACATAAAAGTCATGAAAGCAGAAATGCAATCGCCTGCGGCCACACCACCTTGACTAAGCCTGATCTCGTCTGATCTCAGAAGCTAAGCAATGTTGGGCTTGGTTAGTACTTGGATGGGAGACCACCTGGGAATATCAAGTGCTGCAGGCATTACATTTTTGTAATTACATTTTACAATTGAAATGTGTGGACGACAAAAGGAAATTTTGGAGGAATCACCCCCAGCTCACTAAACATAAAAGTCATGAAAGCAGAAATGCAAACGCCTGCGGCCACACCACCTTGAATAAGCTTGATCTCGTCTGATCTCAGAAGCTAAGCAATGTTGGGCTTGGTTAGTACTTGGATGGGAGACCACCTGGGAATATCAAGTGCTGCAGGCATTACATTTTACAATTGAAATGTGTGGAGGACAAAAGGAAATTTTGGAGGAATCACCCCCAGCTCACTAAACATAAAAGTCATGAAAGCAGAAATGCAATCGCCTGCGGCCACACCACCTTGAATAAGCCTGATCTCGTCTGATCTCAGAAGCTAAGCAATGTTGGGCTTGGTTAGTACTTGGATGGGAGACCACCTGGGAATATCAAGTGCTGCAGGCATTACATTTTTGTAATTACATTTTACAATTGAAATGTGTGGAGGACAAAAGGAAATTTTGGAGGAATCACCCCCAGCTCACTAAACATAAAAGTCATGAAAGCAGAAATGCAATCGCCTGCGGCCACACCACCTTGAATAAGCCTGATCTCATCTGATCTCAGAAGCTAAGCAATGTTGGGCTTGGTTAGTACTTGGATGGGAGACCACCTGGGAATATCAAGTGCTGCAGGCATTACATTTTTGTAATTACATTTTACAATTGAAATGTGTGGAGGACAAAAGGAAATTTTGGAGGAATCACCCCCAGCTCACTAAACATAAAAGTCATGAAAGCAGAAATGCAATCGCCTGCGGCCACACCACCTTGAATAAGCCTGATCTCGTCTGATCTCAGAAGCTAAGCAATGTTGGGCTTGGTTAGTACTTGGATGGGAGACCACCTGGGAATATCAAGTGCTGCAGGCATTACATTTTACAATTGAAATGTGTGGAGGACAAAAGGAAATTTTGGAGGAATCACCCCCAGCTCACTAAACATAAAAGTCATGAAAGCAGAAATGCAATCGCCTGCGGCCACACCACCTTGAATAAGCCTGATCTCGTCTGATCTCAGAAGCTAAGCAATGTTGGGCTTGGTTAGTACTTGGATGGGAGACCACCTGGGAATATCAAGTGCTGCAGGCATTACATTTTTGTAATTACATTTTACAATTGAAATGTGTGGAGGACAAAAGGAAATTTTGGAGGAATCACCCCCAGCTCACTAAACATAAAAGTCATGAAAGCAGAAATGCAATTGCCTGCGGCCACACCACCTTGAATAAGCCTGATCTCGTCTGATCTCAGAAGCTAAGCAATGTTGGGCTTGGTTAGTACTTGGATGGGAGACCACCTGGGAATATCAAGTGCTGCAGGCATTACATTTTTGTAATTACATTTTACAATTGAAATGTGTGGAGGACAAAAGGAAATTTTGGAGGAATCACCCCCAGCTCACTAAACATAAAAGTCATGAAAGCAGAAATGCAGTCGCCTGCGGCCACACCACCTTGAATAAGCCTGTTCTCGTCTGATCTCAGAAGCTAAGCAATGTTGGGCTTGGTTAGTACTTGGATGGGAGACCACCTGGGAATATCAAGTGCTGCAGGCATTACATTTTTGTAATTACATTTTACAATTGAAATGTGTGGAGGACAAAAGGAAATTTTGGAGGAATCACCCCCAGCTCACTAAACATAAAAGTCATGAAAGCAGAAATGCAATCGCCTGCGGCCACACCACCTTGAATAAGCCTGATCTCAGAAGCTAAGCAATGTTGGGCTTGGTTAGTACTTGGATGGGAGACCACCTGGGAATATCAAGTGCTGCAGGCATTACATTTTACAATTGAAATGTGTGGAGGACAAAAGGAAATTTTGGAGGAATCACCCCCAGCTCACTAAACATAAAAGTCATGAAAGCAGAACTGCAATCGCCTGCGGCCACACCACCTTGAATAAGCCTGATCTCGTCTGATCTCAGAAGCTAAGCAATGTTGGGTTTGGTTAGTACTTGGATGGGAGACCACCTGGGAATATCGAGTGCTGCAGGCATTACATTTTTGTAATTACATTTTTGTAATTACATTTTACAATTGAAATGTGTGGAGGACAAAAGGAAATTTTGGAGGAATCACCCCCAGCTCACTAAACATAAAAGTCATGAAAGCAGAAATGCAATCGCCTGCGGCCACACCACCTTGAATAAGCCTGATCTCGTCTGATCTCAGAAGCTAAGCAATGTTGGGCTTGGTTAGTACTTGGATGGGAGACCACCTGGGAATATCAAGTGCTGCAGGCATTACATTTTACAATTGAAATGTGTGGAGGACAAAAGGAAATTTTGGAGGAATCACCCCCAGCTCACTAAACATAAAAGTCATGAAAGCAGAAATGCAATCGCCTGCGGCCACACCACCTTGAATAAGCCTGATCTCGTCTGATCTCAGAAGCTAAGCAATGTTGGGCTTGGTTAGTACTTGGATGGGAGACCACCTGGGAATATCAAGTGCTGCAGGCATTACATTTTTGTAATTACATTTTACAATTGAAATGTGTGGAGGACAAAAGGAAATTTTGGAGGAATCACCCCCAGCTCACTAAACATAAAAGTCATGAAAGCAGAAATGCAATCGCCTGCGGCCACACCACCTTGAATAAGCCTGATCTCGTCTGATCTCAGAAGCTAAGCAATGTTGGGCTTGGTTAGTACTTGGATGGGAGACCACCTGGGAATATCAAGTGCTGCAGGCATTACATTTTTGTAATTACATTTTACAATTGAAATGTGTGGAGGACAAAAGGAAATTTTGGAGGAATCACCCCCAGCTCACTAAACATAAAAGTCATGAAAGCAGAAATGCAGTCGCCTGCGGCCACACCACCTTGAATAAGCCTGATCTCGTCTGATCTCAGAAGCTAAGCAATGTTGGGCTTGGTTAGTACTTGGATGGGAGACCACCTGGGAATATCAAGTGCTGCAGGCATTACATTTTTGTAATTACATTTTACAATTGAAATGTGTGGAGGACAAAAGGAAATTTTGGAGGAATCACCCCCAGCTCACTAAACATAAAAGTCATGAAAGCAGAAATGCAATCGCCTGCGGCCACACCACCTTGAATAAGCCTGATCTCGTCTGATCTCAGAAGCTAAGCAATGTTGGGCTTGGTTAGTACTTGGATGGGAGACCACCTGGGAATATCAAGTGCTGCAGGCATTACATTTTTGTAATTACATTTTACAATTGAAATGTGTGGAGGACAAAAGGAAATTTTGGAGGAATCACCCCCAGCTCACTAAACATAAAAGTCATGAAAGCAGAAATGCAGTCGCCTGCGGCCACACCACCTTGAATAAGCCTGATCTCGTCTGATCTCAGAAGCTAAGCAATGTTGGGCTTGGTTAGTACTTGGATGGGAGACCACCTGGGAATATCAAGTGCTGCAGGCATTACATTTTTGTAATTACATTTTACAATTGAAATGTGTGGAGGACAAAAGGAAATTTTGGAGGAATCACCCCCAGCTCACTAAACATAAAAGTCATGAAAGCAGAAATGCAATCGCCTGCGGCCACACCACCTTGAATAAGCCTGATCTCGTCTGATCTCAGAAGCTAAGCAATGTTGGGCTTGGTTAGTACTTGGATGGGAGACCACCTGGGAATATCAAGTGCTGCAGGCATTACATTTTTGTAATTACATTTTACAATTGAAATGTGTGGAGGACAAAAGGAAATTTTGGAGGAATCACCCCCAGCTCACTAAACATAAAAGTCATGAAATGCAATCGCCTGCGGCCACACCACCTTGAATAAGCCTGATCTCGTCTGATCTCAGAAGCTAAGCAATGTTGGGCTTGATTAGTACTTGGATGGGAGACCACCTGGGAATATCAAGTGCTGCAGGCATTACATTTTTGTAATTACATTTTACAATTGAAATGTGTGGAGGACAAAAGGAAATTTTGGAGGAATCACCCCCAGCTCACTAAACATAAAAGTCATGAAAGCAGAAATGCAATCGCCTGCGGCCACACCACCTTGAATAAGCCTGATCTCGTCTGATCTCAGAAGCTAAGCAATGTTGGGCTTGGTTAGTACTTGGATGGGAGACCACCTGGGAATATCAAGTGCTGCAGGCATTACATTTTACAATTGAAATGTGTGGAGGACAAAAGGAAATTTTGGAGGAATCACCCCCAGCTCACTAAACATAAAAGTCATGAAAGCAGAAATGCAATCGCCTGCGGCCACACCACCTTGAATAAGCCTGATCTCGTCTGATCTCAGAAGCTAAGCAATGTTGGGCTTGGTTAGTACTTGGATGGGAGACCACCTGGGAATATCAAGTGCTGCAGGCATTACATTTTACAATTGAAATGTGTGGAGGACAAAAGGAAATTTTGGAGGAATCACCCCCAGCTCACTAAACATAAAAGTCATGAAAGCAGAAATGCAATCGCCTGCGGCCACACCACCTTGAATAAGCCAGATCTCGTCTGATCTCAGAAGCTAAGCAATGTTGGGCTTGGTTAGTACTTGGATGGGAGACCACCTGGGAATATCAAGTGCTGCAGGCATTACATTTTTGTAATTACATTTTACAATTGAAATGTGTGGAGGACAAAAGGAAATTTTGGAGGAATCACCCCCAGCTCACTAAACATAAAAGTCATGAAAGCAGAAATGCAATCGCCTGCGGCCACACCACCTTGAATAAGCCTGATCTCGTCTGATCTCAGAAGCTAAGCAATGTTGGGCTTGGTTAGTACTTGGATGGGAGACCACCTGGGAATATCAAGTGCTGCAGGCATTACATTTTTGTAATTACATTTTACAATTGAAATGTGTGGAGGACAAAAGGAAATTTTGGAGGAATCACCCCCAGCTCACTAAACATAAAAGTCATGAAAGCAGAAATGCAATCGCCTGCGGCCACACCACCTTGAATAAGCCTGATCTCGTCTGATCTCAGAAGCTAAGCAATGTTGGGCTTGGTTAGTACTTGGATGGGAGACCACCTGGGAATATCAAGTGCTGCAGGCATTACATTTTTGTAATTACATTTTACAATTGAAATGTGTGGAGGACAAAAGGAAATTTTGGAGGAATCACCCCCAGCTCACTAAACATAAAAGTCATGAAAGCAGAAATGCAGTCGCCTGCGGCCACACCACCTTGAATAAGCCTGATCTCGTCTGATCTCAGAAGCTAAGCAATGTTGGGCTTGGTTAGTACTTGGATGGGAGACCACCTGGGAATATCAAGTGCTGCAGGCATTACATTTTTGTAATTACATTTTACAATTGAAATGTGTGGAGGACAAAAGGAAATTTTGGAGGAATCACCCCCAGCTCACTAAACATAAAAGTCATGAAAGCAGAAATGCAATCGCCTGCGGCCACACCACCTTGAATAAGCCTGATCTCGTCTGATCTCAGAAGCTAAGCAATGTTGGGCTTGGTTAGTACTTGGATGGGAGACCACCTGGGAATATCAAGTGCTGCAGGCATTACATTTTTGTAATTACATTTTACAATTGAAATGTGTGGAGGACAAAAGGAAATTTTGGAGGAATCACCCCCAGCTCACTAAACATAAAAGTCATGAAATGCAATCGCCTGCGGCCACACCACCTTGAATAAGCCTGATCTCGTCTGATCTCAGAAACTAAGCAATGTTGGGCTTGATTAGTACTTGGATGGGAGACCACCTGGGAATATCAAGTGCTGCAGGCATTACATTTTTGTAATTACATTTACAATTGAAATGTGTGGAGGACAAAAGGAAATTTTGGAGGAATCACCCCCAGCTCACTAAACATAAAAGTCATGAAAGCAGAAATGCAATCGCCTGCGGCCACACCACCTTGAATAAGCCTGATCTCGTCTGATCTCAGAAGCTAAGCAATGTTGGGCTTGGTTAGTACTTGGATGGGAGACCACCTGGGAATATCAAGTGCTGCAGGCATTACATTTTTGTAATTACATTTTACAATTGAAATGTGTGGAGGACAAAAGGAAATTTTGGAGGAATCACCCCCAGCTCACTAAACATAAAAGTCATGAAAGCAGAAATGCAATCGCCTGCGGCCACACCACCTTGAATAAGCCTGATCTCGTCTGATCTCAGAAGCTAAGCAATGTTGGCTTGGTTAGTACTTGGATGGGAGACCACCTGGGAATATCAAGTGCTGCAGGCATTACATTTTACAATTGAAATGTGTGGAGGACAAAAGGAAATTTTGGAGGAATCACCCCCAGCTCACTAAACATAAAAGTCATGAAAGCAGAAATGCAATCGCCTGCGGCCACACCACCTTGAATAAGCCTGATCTCGTCTGATCTTAGAAGCTAAGCAATGTTGGGCTTGGTTAGTACTTGGATGGGAGACCACCTGGGAATATCAAGTGCTGCAGGCATTACATTTTACAATTGAAATGTGTGGAGGACAAAAGGAAATTTTGGAGGAATCACCCCCAGCTCACTAAACATAAAAGTCATGAAAGCAGAAATGCAATCGCATGCGGCCACACCACCTTGAATAAGCCTGATCTCGTCTGATCTCAGAAGCTAAGCAATGTTGGGCTTGGTTAGTACTTGGATGGGAGACCACCTGGGAATATCAAGTGCTGCAGGCATTACATTTTACAATTGAAATGTGTGGAGGACAAAAGGAAATTTTGGAGGAATCACCCCCAGCTCACTAAACATAAAAGTCATGAAAGCAGAAAAGCAATCGCCTGCGGCCACACCACCTTGAATAAGCCTGATCTCGTCTGATCTCAGAAGCTAAGCAATGTTGGGCTTGGTTAGTACTTGGATGGGAGACCACCTGGGAATATCAAGTGCTGCAGCATTACATTTTAGTAATTACATTTTACAATTGAAATGTGTGGAGGACAAAAGGAAATTTTGGAGGAATCACCCCCAGCTCACTAAACATAAAAGTCATGAAAGCTAAACTGCAATCGCCTGCGGCCACACCACCTTGAATAAGCCTGATCTCGTCTGATCTCAGAAGCTAAGCAATGTTGGGCTTGGTTAGTACTTGGATGGGAGACCACCTGGGAATATCAAGTGCTGCAGGCATTACATTTTTGTAATTACATTTTACAATTGAAATGTGTGGAGGACAAAAGGAAATTTTGGAGGAATCACCCCCAGCTCACTAAACATAAAAGTCATGAAAGCAGAAATGCAATCGCCTGCGGCCACACCACCTTGAATAAGCCTGATCTCGTCTGATCTCAGAAGCTAAGCAATGTTGGGCTTGGTTAGTACTTGGATGGGAGACCACCTGGGAATATCAAGTGCTGCAGGCATTACATTTTTGTAATTACATTTTACAATTGAAATGTGTGGAGGACAAAAGGAAATTTTGGAGGAATCACCCCCAGCTCACTAAACATAAAAGTCATGAAAGCAGAAATGCAATCGCCTGCGGCCACACCACCTTGAATAAGCCTGATCTCGTCTGATCTCAGAAGCTAAGCAATGTTGGGCTTGGTTAGTACTTGGATGGGAGACCACCTGGGAATATCAAGTGCTGCAGGCATTACATTTTACAATTGAAATGTGTGGAGGACAAAAGGAAATTTTGGAGGAATCACCCCCAGCTCACTAAACATAAAAGTCATGAAAGCAGTAATGCAATCGCCTGCGGCCACACCACCTTGAATAAACCTGATCTCGTCTGATCTCAGAAGCTAAGCAATGTTGGGCTTGGTTAGTACTTGGATGGGAGACCACCTGGGAATATCAAGTGCTGCAGGCATTACATTTTACAATTGAAATGTGTGGAGGACAAAAGGAAATTTTGGAGGAATCACCCCCAGCTCACTAAACATAAAAGTCATGAAAGCAGAAATGCAATCGCCTGCGGCCACACCACCTTGAATAAGCCTGATCTCGTCTGATCTCAGAAGCTAAGCAATGTTGGGCTTGGTTAGTACTTGGATGGGAGACCACCTGGGAATATCAAGTGCTGCAGGCATTACATTTTTGTAATTACATTTTACAATTGAAATGTGTGGAGGACAAAAGGAAATTTTGGAGGAATCACCCCCAGCTCACTAAACATAAAAGTCATGAAAGCAGAAATGCAATCGCCTGCGGCCACACCACCTTGAATAAGCCTGATCTCGTCTGATCTCAGAAGCTAAGCAATGTTGGGCTTGGTTAGTACTTGGATGGGAGACCACCTGGGAATATCAAGTGCTGCAGGCATTACATTTTTGTAATTACATTTTACAATTGAAATGTGTGGAGGACAAAAGGAAATTTTGGAGGAATCACCCCCAGCTCACTAAACATAAAAGTCATGAAAGCAGAAATGCAATCGCCTGCGGCCACACCACCTTGAATAAGCCTGATCTCGTCTGATCTCAGAAGCTAAGCAATGTTGGGCTTGGTTAGTACTTGGATGGGAGACCACCTGGGAATATCAAGTGCTGCAGGCATTACATTTTACAATTGAAATGTGTGGAGGACAAAAGGAAATTTTGGAGGAATCACCCCCAGCTCACTAAACATAAAAGTCATGAAAGCAGAAATGCAATCGCCTGCGGCCACACCACCTTGAATAAGCCTGATCTCGTCTGATCTCAGAAGCTAAGCAATGTTGGGCTTGGTTAGTACTTGGATGGGAGACCACCTGGGAATATCAAGTGCTGCAGGCATTACATTTTACAATTGAAATGTGTGGAGGACAAAAGGAAATTTTGGAGGAATCACCCCCAGCTCACTAAACATAAAAGTCATGAAAGCAGAAATGCAATCGCCTGCGGCCACACCCACCTTGAATAAGCCTGATCTCGTCTGATCTCAGAAGCTAAGCAATGTTGGGCTTGGTTAGTACTTGGATGGGAGACCACCTGGGAATATCAAGTGCTGCAGGCATTACATTTTAGTAATTACATTTTACAATTGAAATGTGTGGAGGACAAAAGGAAATTTTGGAGGAATCACCCCCAGCTCACTAAACATAAAAGTCATGAAAGCAGAAATGCAATCGCCTGCGGCCACACCACCTTGAATAAGCCTGATCTCGTCTGATCTCAGAAGCTAAGCAATGTTGGGCTTGGTTAGTACTTGGATGGGAGACCACCTGGGAATATCAAGTGCTGCAGGCATTACATTTTTGTAATTACATTTTACAATTGAAATGTGTGGAGGACAAAAGGAAATTTTGGAGGAATCACCCCCAGCTCACTAAACATAAAAGTCATGAAAGCAGAAATGCAATCGCCTGCGGCCACACCACCTTGAATAAGCCTGATCTCGTCTGATCTCAGAAGCTAAGCAATGTTGGGCTTGGTTAGTACTTGGATGGGAGACCACCTGGGAATATCAAGTGCTGCAGGCATTACATTTTTGTAATTACATTTTACAATTGAAATGTGTGGAGGACAAAAGGAAATTTTGGAGGAATCACCCCCAGCTCACTAAACATAAAAGTCATGAAAGCAGAAATACAATCGCCTGCGGCCACACCACCTTGAATAAGCCTGATCTCGTCTGATCTCAGAAGCTAAGCAATGTTGGGCTTGGTTAGTACTTGGATGGGAGACCACCTGGGGAATATCAAGTGCTGCAGGCATTACATTTTACAATTGAAATGTGTGGAGGACAAAAGGAAATTTTGGAGGAATCACCCCCAGCTCACTAAACATAAAAGTCATGAAAGCAGAAATGCAATCGCCTGCGGCCACACCACCTTGAATAAGCCTGATCTCGTCTGATCTCAGAAGCTAAGCAATGTTGGGCTTGGTTAGTACTTGGATGGGAGACCACCTGGGAATATCAAGTGCTGCAGGCATTACATTTTACAATTGAAATGTGTGGAGGACAAAAGGAAATTTTGGAGGAATCACCCCCAGCTCACTAAACACATAAAAGTCATGAAAGCAGAAATGCAATCGCCTGCGGCCACACCACCTTGAATAAGCCTGATCTCGTCTGATCTCAGAAGCTAAGCAATGTTGGGCTTGGTAGTACTTGGATGGGAGACCACCTGGGAATATCAAGTGCTGCAGGCATTACATTTTACAATTGAAATGTGTGGAGGACAAAAGGAAATTTTGGAGGAATCACCCCCAGCTCACTAAACATAAAAGTCATGAAAGCAGAAATGCAATCGCCTGCGGCCACACCACCTTGAATAAGCCTGATCTCGTCTGATCTCAGAAGCTAAGCAATGTTGGGCTTGGTTAGTACTTGGATGGGAGACCACCTGGGAATATCAAGTGCTGCAGGCATTACATTTTACAATTGAAATGTGTGGAGGACAAAAGGAAATTTTGGAGGAATCACCCCCAGCTCACTAAACATAAAAGTCATGAAAGCAGAAATGCAATCGCCTGCGGCCACACCACCTTGAATAAGCCTGATCTCGTCTGATCTCAGAAGCTAAGCAATGTTGGGCTTGGTTAGTACTTGGATGGGAGACCACCTGGGAATATCAAGTGCTGCAGGCATTACATTTTACAATTGAAATGTGTGGAGGACAAAAGGAAATTTTGGAGGAATCACCCCCAGCTCACTAAACATAAAAGTCATGAAAGCAGAAATGCAATCGCCTGCGGCCACACCACCTTGAATAAGCCTGATCTCGTCTGATCTCAGAAGCTAAGCAATGTTGGGCTTGGTTAGTACTTGGATGGGAGACCACCTGGGAATATCAAGTGCTGCAGGCATTACATTTTTGTAATTACATTTTACAATTGAAATGTGTGGAGGACAAAAGGAAATTTTGGAGGAATCACCCCCAGCTCACTAAACATAAAAGTCATGAAAGCAGAAATGCAATCGCCTGCGGCCACACCACCTTGAATAAGCCTGATCTCGTCTGATCTCAGAAGCTAAGCAATGTTGGGCTTGGTTAGTACTTGGATGGGAGACCACCTGGGAATATCAAGTGCTGCAGGCATTACATTTTTGTAATTACATTTTACAATTGAAATGTGTGGAGGACAAAAGGAAATTTTGGAGGAATCACCCCCAGCTCACTAAACATAAAAGTCATGAAAGCAGAATGCAATCGCCTGCGGCCACACCACCTTGAATAAGCCTGATCTCGTCTGATCTCAGAAGCTAAGCAATGTTGGGCTTGGTTAGTACTTGGATGGGAGACCACCTGGGAATTTCAAGTTGCTGCAGGCATTACATTTTTGTAATTACATTTTACAATTGAAATGTGTGGAGGACAAAAGGAAATTTTGGAGGAATCACCCCCAGCTCACTAAACATAAAAGTCATGAAAGCAGAAATGCAATCGCCTGCGGCCACACCACCTTGAATAAGCCTGATCTCGTCTGATCTCAGAAGCTAAGCAATGTTGGGCTTGGTTAGTACTTGGATGGGAGACCACGTGGGAATATCAAGTGCTGCAGGCATTACATTTTTATAATTACATTTTACAATAGAAATGTGTGGAGGACAAAAGGAAATTTTGGAGGAATCACCCACAGCTCACTAAACATAAAAGTCATGAAAGCAGAAATGCAATCGCCTGCGGCCACACCACCTTGAATAAGCCTGATCTCGTCTGATCTCAGAAGCTAAGCAATGTTGGGCTTGGTTAGTACTTGGATGGGAGACCACCTGGGAATATCAAGTGCTGCAGGCATTACATTTTACAATTGAAATGTGTGGAGGACAAAAGGAAATTTTGGAGGAATCACCCCCAGCTCACTAAACATAAAAGTCATGAAAGCAGAAATGCAATCGCCTGCGGCCACACCACCTTGAATAAGCCTGATCTCGTCTGATCTCAGAAGCTAAGCAATGTTGGGCTTGGTTAGTACTTGGATAGGAGACCACCTGGGAATATCAAGTGCTGCAGGCATTACATTTTACAATTGAAATGTGTGGAGGACAAAAGGAAATTTTGGAGGAATCACCCCCAGCTCACTAAACATAAAAGTCATGAAAGCAGAAAAGCAATCGCCTGCGGCCACACCACCTTGAATAAGCCTGATCTCGTCTGATCTCAGAAGCTAAGCAATGTTGGGCTTGGTTAGTACTTGGATGGGAGACCACCTGGGAATATCAAGTGCTGCAGGCATTACATTTTACAATTGAAATGTGTGGAGGACAAAAGGAAATTTTGGAGGAATCACCCCCAGCTCACTAAACATAAAAGTCATGAAAGCAGAAATGCAATCGCCTGCGGCCACACCACCTTGAATAAGCCTGATCTCGTCTGATCTCAGAAGCTAAGCAATGTTGGGCTTGGTTAGTACTTGGATGGGAGACCACCTGGGAATATCAAGTGCTGCAGGCATTACATTTTTTGTAATTACATTTTACAATTGAAATGTGTGGAGGACAAAAGGAAATTTTGGAGGAATCACCCCCAGCTCACTAAACATAAAAGTCATGAAAGCAGAAATGCAATCGCCTGCGGCCACACCACCTTGAATAAGCCTGATCTCGTCTGATCTCAGAAGCTAAGCAATGTTGGGCTTGGTTAGTACTTGGATGGGAGACCACCTGGGAATATCAAGTGCTGCAGGCATTACATTTTTGTAATTACATTTTACAATTGAAATGTGTGGAGGACAAAAGGAAATTTTGGAGGAATCACCCCCAGCTCACTAAACATAAAAGTCATGAAAGCAGAAATGCAATCGCCTGCGGCCACACCACCTTGAATAAGCCTGATCTCGTCTGATCTCAGAAGCTAAGCAATGTTGGGCTTGGTTAGTACTTGGATGGGAGACCACCTGGGAATATCAAGTGCTGCAGGCATTACATTTTACAATTGAAATGTGTGGAGGACAAAAGGAAATTTTGGAGGAATCACCCCCAGCTCACTAAACATAAAAGTCATGAAAGCAGAAATGCAATCGCCTGCGGCCACACCACCTTGAATAAGCCTGATCTCGTCTGATCTCAGAAGCTAAGCAATGTTGGGCTTGGTTAGTACTTGGATGGGAGACCACCTGGGAATATCAAGTGCTGCAGGCATTACATTTTACAATTGAAATGTGTGGAGGACAAAAGGAAATTTTGGAGGAATCACCCCCAGCTCACTAAACATAAAAGTCATGAAAGCAGAAATGCAATCGCCTGCGGCCACACCACCTTGAATAAGCCTGATCTCGTCTGATCTCAGAAGCTAAGCAATGTTGGGCTTGGTTAGTACTTGGATGGGAGACCACCTGGGAATATCAAGTGCTGCAGGCATTACATTTTTGTAATTACATTTTACAATTGAAATGTGTGGAGGACAAAAGGAAATTTTGGAGGAATCACCCCCAAGCTCACTAAACATAAAAGTCATGAAGCAGAAATGCAATCGCCTGCGGCCACACCACCTTGAATAAGCCTGATCTCGTCTGATCTCAGAAGCTAAGCAATGTTGGGCTTGGTTAGTACTTGGATGGGAGACCACGTGGGAATATCAAGTGCTGCAGGCATTACATTTTTGTAATTGCATTTTACAATTGAAATGTGTGGAGGACAAAAGGAAATTTTGGAGGAATCACCCCCAGCTCACTAAACATAAAAGTCATGAAAGCAGAAATGCAATCGCCTGCGGCCACACCACCTTGAATAAGCCTGATCTCGTCTGATCTCAGAAGCTAAGCAATGTTGGGCTTGGTTAGTACTTGGATGGGAGACCACCTGGGAATATCAAGTGCTGCAGGCATTACATTTTTGTAATTACATTTTACAATTGAAATGTGTGGAGGACAAAAGGAAATTTTGGAGGAATCACCCCAGCTCACTAAACATAAAAGTCATGAAAGCAGAAATGCAATCGCCTGCGGCCACACCACCTTGAATAAGCCTGATCTCGTCTGATCTCAGAAGCTAAGCAATGTTGGGCTTGGTTAGTACTTGGATGGGAGACCACCTGGGAATATCAAGTGCTGCAGGCATTACATTTTTGTAATTACATTTTACAATTGAAATGTGTGGAGGACAAAAGGAAATTTTGGAGGAATCACCCCCAGCTCACTAAACATAAAAGTCATGAAAGCAGAAATGCAATCGCCTGCAGCCACACCACCTTGAATAAGCCTGATCTCGTCTGATTTCAGAAGCTAAGCAATGTTGGGCTTGGTTAGTACTTGGATGGGAGACCACCTGGGAATATCAAGTGCTGCAGGCATTACATTTTACAATTGAAATGTGTGGAGGACAAAAGGAAATTTTGGAGGAATCACCCCCAGCTCACTAAACATAAAAGTCATGAAAGCAGAAATGCAATCGCCTGCGGCCACACCACCTTGAATAAGCCTGATCTCGTCTGATCTCAGAAGCTAAGCAATGTTGGGCTTGGTTAGTACTTGGATGGGAGACCACCTGGGAATATCAAGTGCTGCAGGCATTACATTTTACAATTGAAATGTGTGGAGGACAAAAGGAAATTTTGGAGGAATCACCCCCAGCTCACTAAACATAAAAGTCATGAAAGCAGAAATGCAAACGCCTGCGGCCACACCACCTTGAATAAGCCTGATCTCGTCTGATCTCAGAAGCTAAGCAATGTTGGGCTTGGTTAGTACTTGGATGGGAGACCACCTGGGAATATCAAGTGCTGCAGGCATTACATTTTTGTAATTACATTTTACAATTGAAATGTGTGGAGGACAAAAGGAAATTTTGGAGGAATCACCCCCAGCTCACTAAACATAAAAGTCATGAAAGCAGAAATGCAATCGCCTGCAGCCACACCACCTTGAATAAGCCTGATCTCGTCTGATTTCAGAAGCTAAGCAATGTTGGGCTTGGTTAGTACTTGGATGGGAGACCACCTGGGAATATCAAGTGCTGCAGGCATTACATTTTACAATTGAAATGTGTGGAGGACAAAAGGAAATTTTGGAGGAATCACCCCCAGCTCACTAAACATAAAAGTCATGAAAGCAGAAATGCAATCGCCTGCGGCCACACCACCTTGAATAAGCCTGATCTCGTCTGATCTCAGAAGCTAAGCAATGTTGGGCTTGGTTAGTACTTGGATGGGAGACCACCTGGGAATATCAAGTGCTGCAGGCATTACATTTTACAATTGAAATGTGTGGAGGACAAAAGGAAATTTTGGAGGAATCACCCCCAGCTCACTAAACATAAAAGTCATGAAAGCAGAAATGCAATCGCCTGCGGCCACACCACCTTGAATAAGCCTGATCTCGTCTGATCTCAGAAGCTAAGCAATGTTGGGCTTGGTTAGTACTTGGATGGGAGACCACCTGTGAATATCAAGTGCTGCAGGCATTACATTTTTGTAATTACATTTTACAATTGAAATGTGTGGAGGACAAAAGGAAATTTTGGAGGAATCACCCCCAGCTCACTAAACATAAAAGTCATGAAAGCAGAACTGCAATCGCCTGCGGCCACACCACCTTGAATAAGCCTGATCTCGTCTGATCTCAGAAGCTAAGCAATGTTGGGCTTGGTTAGTACTTGGATGGGAGACCATCTGGGAATATCAAGTGCTGCAGGCATTACATTTTACAATTGAAATGTGTGGAGGACAAAAGGAAATTTTGGAGGAATCACCCCCAGCTCACTAAACATAAAAGTCATGAAAGCAGAAATGCAATCGCCTGCGGCCACACCACCTTGAATAAGCCTGATCTCGTCTGATCTCAGAAGCTAAGCAATGTTGGGCTTGGTTAGTACTTGGATGGGAGACCACCTGGGAATATCAAGTGCTGCAGGCATTACATTTTTGTAATTACATTTTACAATTGAAATGTGTGGAGGACAAAAGGAAATTTTGGAGGAATCACCCCCAGCTCACTAAACATAAAAGTCATGAAAGCAGAAATGCAATCGCCTGCGGCCACACCACCTTGAATAAGCCTGATCTCGTCTGATCTCAGAAGCTAAGCAATGTTGGGCTTGGTTAGTACTTGGATGGGAGACCACCTGGGAATATCAAGTGCTGCAGGCATTACATTTTACAATTGAAATGTGTGGAGGACAAAAGGAAATTTTGGAGGAATCACCCCCAGCTCACTAAACATAAAAGTCATGAAAGCAGAAATGCAATCGCCTGCGGCCACACCACCTTGAATAAGCCTGATCTCGTCTGATCTCAGAAGCTAAGCAATGTTGGGCTTGGTTAGTACTTGGATGGGAGACCACCTGGGAATATCAAGTGCTGCAGGCATTACATTTTACAATTGAAATGTGTGGAGGACAAAAGGAAATTTTGGAGGAATCACCCCCAGCTCACTAAACATAAAAGTCATGAAAGCAGAAATGCAATCGCCTGCGGCCACACCACCTTGAATAAGCCTGATCTCGTCTGATCTCAGAAGCTAAGCAATGTTGGGCTTGGTTAGTACTTGGATGGGAGACCTCCTGGGAATATCAAGTGCTGCAGGCATTACATTTTTGTAATTACATTTTACAATTGAAATGTGTGGAGGACAAAAGGAAATTTTGGAGGAATCACCCCCAGCTCACTAAACATAAAAGTCATGAAAGCAGAAATGCAATCGCCTGCGGCCACACCACCTTGAATAAGCCTGATCTCGTCTGATCTCAGAAGCTAAGCAATGTTGGGCTTGGTTAGTACTTGGATGGGAGACCACGTGGGAATATCAAGTGCTGCAGGCATTACATTTTACAATTGAAATGTGTGGAGGACAAAAGGAAATTTTGGAGGAATCACCCCCAGCTCACTAAACATAAAAGTCATGAAAGCAGAAATGCAATCGCCTGCGGCCACACCACCTTGAATAAGCCTGATCTCGTCTGATCTCAGAAGCTAAGCAATGTTGGGCTTGGTTAGTACTTGGATGGGAGACCACCTGGGAATATCAAGTGCTGCAGGCATTACATTTTTGTAATTACATTTTACAATTGAAATGTGTGGAGGACAAAAGGAAATTTTGGAGGAATCACCCCCAGCTCACTAAACATAAAAGTCATGAAAGCAGAAATGCAATCGCCTGCGGCCACACCACCTTGAATAAGCCTGATCTCGTCTGATCTCAGAAGCTAAGCAATGTTGGGCTTGGTTAGTACTTGGATGGGAGACCACCTGGGAATATCAAGTGCTGCAGGCATTACATTCTTGTAATTACATTTTACAATTGAAATGTGTGGAGGACAAAAGGAAATTTTGGAGGAATCACCCCCAGCTCACTAAACATAAAAGTCATGAAAGCAGAAATGCAATCGCCTGCGGCCACACCACCTTGAATAAGCCTGATCTCGTCTGATCTCAGAAGCTGAGCAATGTTGGGCTTGGTTAGTACTTGGATGGGAGACCACGTGGGAATATCAAGTGCTGCAGGCATTACATTTTTGTAATTACATTTTACAATTGAAATGTGTGGAGGACAAAAGGAAATTTTGGAGGAATCACCCCCAGCTCACTAAACATAAAAGTCATGAAAGCAGAAATGCAATCGCCTGCGGGCCACACCACCTTGAATAAGCCTGATCTCGTCTGATCTCAGAAGCTAAGCAATGTTGGGCTTGGTTAGTACTTGGATGGGAGACCACCTGGGAATATCAAGTGCTGCAGGCATTACATTTTACAATTGAAATGTGTGGAGGACAAAAGGAAATTTTGGAGGAATCACCCCCAGCTCACTAAACATAAAAGTCATGAAAGCAGAAATGCAATCGCCTGCGGCCACACCACCTTGAATAAGCCTGATCTCGTCTGATCTCAGAAGCTAAGCAATGTTGGGCTTGGTTAGTACTTGGATGGGAGACCACCTGGGAATATCAAGTGCTGCAGGCATTACATTTTTGTAATTACATTTTACAATTGAAATGTGTGGAGGACAAAAGGAAATTTTGGAGGAATCACCCCCAGCTCACTAAACATAAAAGTCATGAAAGCAGAAATGCAATCGCCTGCGGCCACACCACCTTGAATAAGCCTGATCTCGTCTGATCTCAGAAGCTAAGCAATGTTGGGCTTGGTTAGTACTTGGATGGGAGACCACCTGGGAATATCAAGTGCTGCAGGCATTATATTTTACAATTGAAATGTGTGGACAAAAGGGAATTTTGGAGGAATCACCCCCAGCTCACTAAACATAAAAGTCATGAAAGCAGAAATGCAATCGCCTGCGGCCACACCACCTTGAATAGGCCTGATCTCGTCTGATCTCAGAAGCTAAGCAATGTTGGGCTTGGTTAGTACTTGGATGGGAGACCACCTGGGAATATCAAGTGCTGCAGGCATTACATTTTACAATTGAAATGTGTGGAGGACAAAAGGAAATTTTGGAGGAATCACCCCCAGCTCACTAAACATAAAAGTCATGAAAGCAGAAATGCAAACGCCTGCAGCCACACCACCTTGAATAAGCCTGATCTCGTCTGATCTCAGAAGCTAAGCAATGTTGGGCTTGGTTAGTACTTGGATGGGAGACCACCTGGGAATATCAAGTGCTGCAGGCATTACATTTTTGTAATTACATTTTACAATTGAAATGTGTGGAGGACAAAAGGAAATTTTGGAGGAATCACCCCCAGCTCACTAAACATAAAAGTCATGAAAGCAGAAATGCAATCGCCTGCGGCCACACCACCTTGAATAAGCCTGATCTCGTCTGATTTCAGAAGCTAAGCAATGTTGGGCTTGGTTAGTACTTGGATGGGAGACCACCTGGGAATATCAAGTGCTGCAGGCATTACATTTTACAATTGAAATGTGTGGAGGACAAAAGGAAATTTTGGAGGAATCACCCCCAGCTCACTAAACATAAAAGTCATGAAAGCAGAAATGCAATCGCCTGCGGCCGCACCACCTTGAATAGGCCTGATCTCGTCTGATCTCAGAAGCTAAGCAATGTTGGGCTTGGTTAGTACTTGGATGGGAGACCACCTGGGAATATCAAGTGCTGCAGGCATTACATTTTTGTAATTACATTTTACAATTGAAATGTGTGGAGGACAAAAGGAAATTTTGGAGGAATCACCCCCAGCTCACTAAACATAAAAGTCATGAAAGCAGAAATGCAATCGCCTGCGGCCACACCACCTTGAATAGGCCTGATCTCGTCTGATCTCAGAAGCTAAGCAATGTTGGGCTTGGTTAGTACTTGGATGGGAGACCACCTGGGAATATCAAGTGCTGCAGGCATTACATTCTTGTAATTACATTTTACAATTGAAATGTGTGGAGGACAAAAGGAAATTTTGGAGGAATCACCCCCAGCTCACTAAACATAAAAGTCATGAAAGCAGAAATGCAATCGCCTGCGGCCACACCACCTTGAATAAGCCTGATCTCGTCTGATCTCAGAAGCTGAGCAATGTTGGGCTTGGTTAGTACTTGGATGGGAGACCACGTGGGAATATCAAGTGCTGCAGGCATTACATTTTTGTAATTACATTTTACAATTGAAATGTGTGGAGGACAAAAGGAAATTTTGGAGGAATCACCCCCAGCTCACTAAACATAAAAGTCATGAAAGCAGAAATGCAATCGCCTGCGGCCACACCACCTTGAATAAGCCTGATCTCGTCTGATCTCAGAAGCTAAGCAATGTTGGGCTTGGTTAGTACTTGGATGGGAGACCACCTGGGAATATCAAGTGCTGCAGGCATTACATTTTACAATTGAAATGTGTGGAGGACAAAAGGAAATTTTGGAGGAATCACCCCCAGCTCACTAAACATAAAAGTCATGAAAGCAGAAATGCAATCGCCTGCGGCCACACCACCTTGAATAAGCCTGATCTCGTCTGATCTCAGAAGCTAAGCAATGTTGGGCTTGGTTAGTACTTGGATGGGAGACCACCTGGGAATATCAAGTGCTGCAGGCATTACATTTTTGTAATTACATTTTACAATTGAAATGTGTGGAGGACAAAAGGAAATTTTGGAGGAATCACCCCCAGCTCACTAAACATAAAAGTCATGAAAGCAGAAATGCAATCGCCTGCGGCCACACCACCTTGAATAAGCCTGATCTCGTCTGATCTCAGAAGCTAAGCAATGTTGGGCTTGGTTAGTACTTGGATGGGAGACCTCCTGGGAATATCAAGTGCTGCAGGCATTACATTTTTGTAATTACATTTTACAATTGAAATGTGTGGAGGACAAAAGGAAATTTTGGAGGAATCACCCCCAGCTCACTAAACATAAAAGTCATGAAAGCAGAAATGCAATCGCCTGCGGCCACACCACCTTGAATAAGCCTGATCTCGTCTGATCTCAGAAGCTAAGCAATGTTGGGCTTGGTTAGTACTTGGATGGGAGACCACGTGGGAATATCAAGTGCTGCAGGCATTACATTTTACAATTGAAATGTGTGGAGGACAAAAGGAAATTTTGGAGGAATCACCCCCAGCTCACTAAACATAAAAGTCATGAAAGCAGAAATGCAATCGCCTGCGGCCGCACCACCTTGAATAAGCCTGATCTCGTCTGATCTCAGAAGCTAAGCAATGTTGGGCTTGGTTAGTACTTGGATGGGAGACCACCTGGGAATATCAAGTGCTGCAGGCATTACATTTTTGTAATTACATTTTACAATTGAAATGTGTGGAGGACAAAAGGAAATTTTGGAGGAATCACCCCCAGCTCACTAAACATAAAAGTCATGAAAGCAGAAATGCAATCGCCTGCGGCCACACCACCTTGAATAAGCCTGATCTCGTCTGATCTCAGAAGCTAAGCAATGTTGGGCTTGGTTAGTACTTGGATGGGAGACCACCTGGGAATATCAAGTGCTGCAGGCATTACATTTTAGAATTGAAATGTGTGGAGGAAAAAAGGAAATTTTGGAGGAATCACCCCCAGCTCACTAAACATAAAAGTCATGAAAGCAGAAATGCAATCGCCTGCGGCCACACCACCTTGAATAAGCCTGATCTCGTCTGATCTCAGAAGCTAAGCAATGTTGGGCTTGGTTAGTACTTGGATGGGAGACCACGTGGGAATATCAAGTGCTGCAGGCATTACATTTTTGTAATTACATTTTACAATTGAAATGTGTGGAGGACAAAAGGAAATTTTGGAGGAATCACCCCCAGCTCACTAAACATAAAAGTCATGAAAGCAGAAATGCAATCGCCTGCGGCCACACCACCTTGAATAAGCCTGATCTCGTCTGATCTCAGAAGCTAAGCAATGTTGGGCTTGGTTAGTACTTGGATGGGAGACCACCTGGGAATATCAAGTGCTGCAGGCATTACATTTTACAATTGAAATGTGTGGAGGACAAAAGGAAATTTTGGAGGAATCACCCCCAGCTCACTAAACATAAAAGTCATGAAAGCAGAAATGCAATCGCCTGCGGCCACACCACCTTGAATAAGCCTGATCTCGTCTGATCTCAGAAGCTAAGCAATGTTGGGCTTGGTTAGTACTTGGATGGGAGACCACCTGGGAATATCAAGTGCTGCAGGCATTACATTTTTGTAATTACATTTTACAATTGAAATGTGTGGAGGACAAAAGGAAATTTTGGAGGAATCACCCCCAGCTCACTAAACATAAAAGTCATGAAAGCAGAAATGCAATCGCCTGCGGCCACACCACCTTGAATAAGCCTGATCTCGTCTGATCTCAGAAGCTAAGCAATGTTGGGCTTGGTTAGTACTTGGATGGGAGACCACCTGGGAATATCAAGTGCTGCAGGCATTATATTTTACAATTGAAATGTGTGGACAAAAGGGAATTTTGGAGGAATCACCCCCAGCTCACTAAACATAAAAGTCATGAAAGCAGAAATGCAATCGCCTGCGGCCACACCACCTTGAATAGGCCTGATCTCGTCTGATCTCAGAAGCTAAGCAATGTTGGGCTTGGTTAGTACTTGGATGGGAGACCACCTGGGAATATCAAGTGCTGCAGGCATTACATTTTACAATTGAAATGTGTGGAGGACAAAAGGAAATTTTGGAGGAATCACCCCCAGCTCACTAAACATAAAAGTCATGAAAGCAGAAATGCAAACGCCTGCGGCCACACCACCTTGAATAAGCCTGATCTCGTCTGATCTCAGAAGCTAAGCAATGTTGGGCTTGGTTAGTACTTGGATGGGAGACCACCTGGGAATATCAAGTGCTGCAGGCATTACATTTTTGTAATTACATTTTACAATTGAAATGTGTGGAGGACAAAAGGAAATTTTGGAGGAATCACCCCCAGCTCACTAAACATAAAAGTCATGAAAGCAGAAATGCAATCGCCTGCGGCCACACCACCTTGAATAAGCCTGATCTCGTCTGATCTCAGAAGCTAAGCAATGTTGGGCTTGGTTAGTACTTGGATGGGAGACCACCTGGGAATATCAAGTGCTGCAGGCATTACATTTTACAATTGAAATGTGTGGAGGACAAAAGGAAATTTTGGAGGAATCACCCCCAGCTCACTAAACATAAAAGTCATGAAAGCAGAAATGCAATCGCCTGCGGCCGCACCACCTTGAATAGGCCTGATCTCGTCTGATCTCAGAAGCTAAGCAATGTTGGGCTTGGTTAGTACTTGGATGGGAGACCACCTGGGAATATCAAGTGCTGCAGGCATTACATTTTTGTAATTACATTTTACAATTGAAATGTGTGGAGGACAAAAGGAAATTTTGGAGGAATCACCCCCAGCTCACTAAACATAAAAGTCATGAAAGCAGAAATGCAATCGCCTGCGGCCACACCACCTTGAATAAGCCTGATCTCGTCTGATCTCAGAAGCTAAGCAATGTTGGGCTTGGTTAGTACTTGGATGGGAGACCACCTGGGAATATCAAGTGCTGCAGGCATTACATTTTAGAATTGAAATGTGTGGAGGAAAAAAGGAAATTTTGGAGGAATCACCCCCAGCTCACTAAACATAAAAGTCATGAAAGCAGAAATGCAATCGCCTGCGGCCACACCACCTTGAATAAGCCTGATCTCGTCTGATCTCAGAAGCTAAGCAATGTTGGGCTTGGTTAGTACTTGGATGGGAGACCACCTGGGAATATCAAGTGCTGCAGGCATTACATTTTTGTAATTACATTTTACAATTGAAATGTGTGGAGGACAAAAGGAAATTTTGGAGGAATCACCCCCAGCTCACTAAACATAAAAGTCATGAAAGCAGAAATGCAATCGCCTGCGGCCACACCACCTTGAATAAGCCTGATCTCGTCTGATCTCAGAAGCTAAGCAATGTTGGGCTTGGTTAGTACTTGGATGGGAGACCACCTGGGAATATCAAGTGCTGCAGGCATTACATTTTACAATTGAAATGTGTGGAGGACAAAAGGAAATTTTGGAGGAATCACCCCCAGCTCACTAAACATAAAAGTCATGAAAGCAGAAATGCAATCGCCTGCGGCCACACCACCTTGAATAAGCCTGATCTCGTCTGATCTCAGAAGCTAAGCAATGTTGGGCTTGGTTAGTACTTGGATGGGAGACCACCTGGGAATATCAAGTGCTGCAGGCATTACATTTTTGTAATTACATTTTACAATTGAAATGTGTGGAGGACAAAAGGAAATTTTGGAGGAATCACCCCCAGCTCACTAAACATAAAAGTCATGAAAGCAGAAATGTAATCACCTGCGGCCACACCACCTTGAATAAGCCTGATCTCGTCTGATCTCAGAAGCTAAGCAATGTTGGGCTTGGTTAGTACTTGGATGGGAGACCACCTGGGAATATCAAGTGCTGCAGGCATTACATTTTTGTAATTACATTTTACAATTGAAATGTGTGGAGGACAAAAGGAAATTTTGGAGGAATCACCCCCAGCTCACTAAACATAAAAGTCATGAAAGCAGAAATGCAATCGCCTGCGGCCACACCACCTTGAATAAGCCTGATCTCGTCTGATCTCAGAAGCTAAGCAATGTTGGGCTTGGTTAGTACTTGGATGGGAGACCACCTGGGAATATCAAGTGCTGCAGGCATTACATTTTTGTAATTACATTTTACAATTGAAATGTGTGGAGGACAAAAGGAAATTTTGGAGGAATCACCCCCAGCTCACTAAACATAAAAGTCATGAAAGCAGAAATGCAATCGCCTGCGGCCACACCACCTTGAATAAGCCTGATCTCGTCTGATCTCAGAAGCTAAGCAATGTTGGGCTTGGTTAGTACTTGGATGGGAGACCACCTGGGAATATCAAGTGCTGCAGGCATTACATTTTTGTAATTACATTTTACAATTGAAATGTGTGGAGGACAAAAGGAAATTTTGGAGGAATCACCCCCAGCTCACTAAACATAAAAGTCATGAAAGCAGAAATGCAATCGCCTGCGGCCACACCACCTTGAATAAGCCTGATCTCGTCTGATCTCAGAAGCTAAGCAATGTTGGGCTTGGTTAGTACTTGGATGGGAGACCACCTGGGAATATCAAGTGCTGCAGGCATTACATTTTACAATTGAAATGTGTGGAGGACAAAAGGAAATTTTGGAGGAATCACCCCCAGCTCACTAAACATAAAAGTCATGAAAGCAGAAATGCAATCGCCTGCGGCCACACCACCTTGAATAAGCCTGATCTCGTCTGATCTCAGAAGCTAAGCAATGTTGGGCTTGGTTAGTACTTGGATGGGAGACCACCTGGGAATATCAAGTGCTGCAGGCATTACATTTTACAATAGAAATGTGTGGAGGACAAAAGGAAATTTTGGAGGAATCACCCCCAGCTCACTAAACATAAAAGTCATGAAAGCAGAAATGCAATCGCCTGCGGCCACACCACCTTGAATAAGCCTGATCTCGTCTGATCTCAGAAGCTAAGCAATGTTGGGCTTGGTTAGTACTTGGATGGGAGACCACCTGGGAATATCAAGTGCTGCAGGCATTACATTTTACAATTGAAATGTGTGGAGGACAAAAGGAAATTTTGGAGGAATCACCCCCAGCTCACTAAACATAAAAGTCATGAAAGCAGAAATGCAATCGCCTGCGGCCACACCACCTTGAATAAGCCTGATCTCGTCTGATCTCAGAAGCTAAGCAATGTTGGGCTTGGTTAGTACTTGGATGGGAGACCACCTGGGAATATCAAGTGCTGCAGGCATTACATTTTTGTAATTACATTTTACAATTGAAATGTGTGGAGGACAAAAGGAAATTTTGGAGGAATCACCCCCAGCTCACTAAACATAAAAGTCATGAAAGCAGAAATGCAATCGCCTGCGGCCACACCACCTTGAATAAGTCTGATCTCAGAAGCTAAGCAATGTTGGGCTTGGTTAGTACTTGGATGGGAGACCACCTGGGAATATCAAGTGCTGCAGGCATTATGTTTTTGTAATTACATTTTACAATTGAAATGTGTGGAGGACAAAAGGAAATTTTGGAGGAATCACCCCCAGCTCACTAAACATAAAAGTCATGAAAGCAGAAATGCAATCGCCTGCGGCCACACCACCTTGAATAAGCCTGATCTCGTCTGATCTCAGAAGCTAAGCAATGTTGGGCTTGGTTAGTACTTGGATGGGAGACCACCTGGGAATATCAAGTGCTGCAGGCATTACATTTTACAATTGAAATGTGTGGAGGACAAAAGGAAATTTTGGAGGAATCACCCCCAGCTCACTAAACATAAAAGTCATGAAAGCAGAAATGCAATCGCCTGCGGCCACACCACCTTGAATAAGCCTGATCTCGTCTGATCTCAGAAGCTAAGCAATGTTGGGCTTGGTTAGTACTTGGATGGGAGACCACCTGGGAATATCAAGTGCTGCAGGCATTACATTTTAGTAATTACATTTTACAATTGAAATGTGTGGAGGACAAAAGGAAATTTTGGAGGAATCACCCCCAGCTCACTAAACATAAAAGTCATGAAAGCAGAACAGCAATCGCCTGCGGCCACACCACCTTGAATAAGCCTGATCTCGTCTGATCTCAGAAGCTAAGCAATGTTGGGCTTGGTTAGTACTTGGATGGGAGACCACCTGGGAATATCAAGTGCTGCAGGCATTACATTTTACAATTGAAATGTGTGGAGGACAAAAGGAAATTTTGGAGGAATCACCCCCAGCTCACTAAACATAAAAGTCATGAAAGCAGAAATGCAATCGCCTGCGGCCACACCACCTTGAATAAGCCTGATCTCGTCTGATCTCAGAAGCTAAGCAATGTTGGGCTTGGTTAGTAATTGGATGGGAGACCACCTGGGAATATCAAGTGCTGCAGGCATTACATTTTTGTAATTACATTTTACAATTGAAATGTGTGGAGGACAAAAGGAAATTTTGGAGGAATCACCCCCAGCTCACTAAACATAAAAGTCATGAAAGCAGAAATGCAATCGCCTACGGCCACACCACCTTGAATAAGCCTGATCTCGTCTGATCTCAGAAGCTAAGCAATGTTGGGCTTGGTTAGTACTTGGATGGGAGACCACCTGGGAATATCAAGTGCTGCAGGCATTACATTTTACAATTGAAATGTGTGGAGGACAAAAGGAAATTTTGGAGGAATCACCCCCAGCTCACTAAACATAAAAGTCATGAAAGCAGAAATGCAATCGCCTGCGGCCACACCACCTTGAATAAGCCTGATCTCGTCTGATCTCAGAAGCTAAGCAATGTTGGGCTTGGTTAGTACTTGGATGGGAGACCACCTGGGAATATCAAGTGCTGCAGGCATTACATTTTTGTAATTACATTTTACAATTGAAATGTGTGGAGGACAAAAGGAAATTTTGGAGGAATCACCCCCAGCTCACTAAACATAAAAGTCATGAAAGCAGAAATGCAATCGCCTGCGGCCACACCACCTTGAATAAGCCTGATCTCGTCTGATCTCAGAAGCTAAGCAATGTTGGGCTTGGTTAGTACTTGGATGGGAGACCACCTGGGAATATCAAGTGCTGCAGGCATTACATTTTACAATTGAAATGTGTGGAGGACAAAAGGAAATTTTGGAGGAATCACCCCCAGCTCACTAAACATAAAAGTCATGAAAGCAGAACAGCAATCGCCTGCGGCCACACCACCTTGAATAAGCCTGATCTCGTCGGATCTCAGAAGCTAAGCAATGTTGGGCTTGGTTAGTACTTGGATGGGAGACCACCTGGGAATATCAAGTGCTGCAGGCATTACATTTTACAATTGAAATGTGTGGAGGACAAAAGGAAATTTTGGAGGAATCACCCCCAGCTCACTAAACATAAAAGTCATGAAAGCAGAAATGCAATCGCCTGCGGCCACACCACCTTGAATAAGCCTGATCTCGTCTGATCTCAGAAGCTAAGCAATGTTGGGCTTGGTTAGTACTTGGATGGGAGACCACCTGGGAATATCAAGTGCTGCAGGCATTACATTTTACAATTGAAATGTGTGGAGGACAAAAGGAAATTTTGGAGGAATCACCCCCAGCTCACTAAACATAAAAGTCATGAAAGCAGAAATGCAATCGCCTGCGGCCACACCACCTTGAATAAGCCTGATCTCGTCTGATCTTAGAAGCTAAGCAATGTTGGGCTTGGTTAGTACTTGGATGGGAGACCACGTGGGAATATCAAGTGCTGCAGGCATTACATTTTTGTAATTACATTTTACAATAGAAATGTGTGGAGGACAAAAGGAAATTTTGGAGGAATCACCCCCAGCTCACTAAACATAAAAGTCATGAAAGCAGAAATGCAATCGCCTGCGGCCACACCACCTTGAATAAGCCTGATCTCGTCTGATCTCAAAAGCTAAGCAATGTTGGGCTTGGTTAGTACTTGGATGGGAGACCACCTGGGAATATCAAGTGCTGCAGGCATTACATTTTACAATAGAAATGTGTGGAGGACAAAAGGAAATTTTGGAGGAATCACCCCCAGCTCACTAAACATAAAAGTCATGAAAGCAGAAATGCAATCGCCTGCGGCCACACCACCTTGAATAAGCCTGATCTCGTCGGATCTCAGAAGCTAAGCAATGTTGGGCTTGGTTAGTACTTGGATGGGAGACCACCTGGGAATATCAAGTGCTGCAGGCATTACGTTTTACAATTGAAATGTGTGGAGGACAAAAGGAAATTTTGGAGGAATCACCCCCAGCTCACTAAACATAAAAGTCATGAAAGCAGAAATGCAATCGCCTGCGGCCACACCACCTTGAATAAGCCTGATCTCGTCTGATCTCAGAAGCTAAGCAATGTTGGGCTTGGTTAGTACTTGGATGGGAGACCACCTGGGAATATCAAGTGCTGCAGGCATTACATTTTTGTAATTACATTTTACAATTGAAATGTGTGGAGGACAAAAGGAAATTTTGGAGGAATCACCCCCAGCTCACTAAACATAAAAGTCATGAAAGCAGAAATGCAATCGCCTGCGGCCACACCACCTTGAATAAGCCTGATCTCGTCTGATCTCAGAAGCTAAGCAATGTTGGGCTTGGTTAGTACTTGGATGGGAGACCACCTGGGAATATCAAGTGCTGCAGGCATTACATTTTAGTAATTACATTTTACAATTGAAATATGTGGAGGACAAAAGGAAATTTTGGAGGAATCACCCCCAGCTCACTAAACATAAAAGTCATGAAAGCAGAAATGCAATCGCCTGCGGCCACACCACCTTGAATAAGCCTGATCTCGTCTGATCTCAGAAGCTAAGCAATGTTGGGCTTGGTTAGTACTTGGATGGGAGACCACCTGGGAATATCAAGTGCTGCAGGCATTACATTTTACAATTGAAATGTGTGGAGGACAAAAGGAAATTTTGGAGGAATCACCCCCAGCTCACTAAACATAAAAGTCATGAAAGCAGAAATGCAATCGCCTGCGGCCACACCACCTTGAATAAGCCTGATCTCGTCTGATCTCAGAAGCTAAGCAATGTTGGGCTTGGTTAGTACTTGGATGGGAGACCACCTGGGAATATCAAGTGCTGCAGGCATTACATTTTACAATTGAAATGTGTGGAGGACAAAAGGAAATTTTGGAGGAATCACCCCCAGCTCACTAAACATAAAAGTCATGAAAGCAGAAATGCAATCGCCTGCGGCCACACCACCTTGAATAAGCCTGATCTCGTCTGATCTCAGAAGCTAAGCAATGTTGGGCTTGGTTAGTACTTGGATGGGAGACCACCTGGGAATATCAAGTGCTGCAGGCATTACATTTTACAATTGAAATGTGTGGAGGACAAAAGGAAATTTTGGAGGAATCACCCCCAGCTCACTAAACATAAAAGTCATGAAAGCAGAAATGCAAACGCCTGCGGCCACACCACCTTGAATAAGCCTGATCTCGTCTGATCTCAGAAGCTAAGCAATGTTGGGCTTGGTTAGTACTTGGATGGGAGACCACCTGGGAATATCAAGTGCTGCAGGCATTACATTTTTGTAATTACATTTTACAATTGAAATGTGTGGAGGACAAAAGGAAATTTTGGAGGAATCACCCCCAGCTCACTAAACATAAAAGTCATGAAAGCAGAAATGCAATCGCCTGCGGCCACACCACCTTGAATAAGCCTGATCTCGTCTGATCTCAGAAGCTAAGCAATGTTGGGCTTGGTTAGTACTTGGATGGGAGACCACCTGGGAATATCAAGTGCTGCAGGCATTACATTTTACAATTGAAATGTGTGGAGGACAAAAGGAAATTTTGGCGGAATCACCCCCAGCTCACTAAACATAAAAGTCATGAAAGCAGAAATGCAATCGCCTGCGGCCACACCACCTTGAATAAGCCTGATCTCGTCTGATCTCAGAAGCTAAGCAATGTTGGGCTTGGTTAGTACTTGGATGGGAGACCACCTGGGAATATCAAGTGCTGCAGGCATTACATTTTACAATTGAAATGTGTGGAGGACAAAAGGAAATTTTGGAGGAATCACCCCCAGCTCACTAAACATAAAAGTCATGAAAGCAGTAATGCAATCGCCTGCGGCCACACCACCTTGAATAAGCCTGATCTCGTCTGATCTCAGAAGCTAAGCAATGTTGGGCTTGGTTAGTACTTGGATGGGAGACCACCTGGGAATATCAAGTGCTGCAGGCATTACATTTTTGTAATTACATTTTACAATTGAAATGTGTGGAGGACAAAAGGAAATTTTGGAGGAATCACCCCCAGCTCACTAAACATAAAAGTCATGAAAGCAGAAATGCAATCGCCTGCGGCCACACCACCTTGAATAAGCCTGATCTCGTCTGATCTCAGAAGCTAAGCAATGTTGGGCTTGGTTAGTACTTGGATGGGAGACCACCTGGGAATATCAAGTGCTGCAGGCATTACATTTTACAATTGAAATGTGTGGAGGACAAAAGGAAATTTTGGAGGAATCACCCCCAGCTCACTAAACATAAAAGTCATGAAAGCAGAAATGCATTCGCCTGCGGCCACACCACCTTGAATAAGCCTGATCTCGTCTGATCTCAGAAGCTAAGCAATGTTGGGCTTGGTTAGTACTTGGATGGGAGACCACCTGGGAATATCAAGTGCTGCAGGCATTACATTTTTGTAATTACATTTTACAATAGAAATGTGTGGAGGACAAAAGGAAATTTTGGAGGAATCACCCCCAGCTCACTAAACATAAAAGTCATGAAAGCAGAAATGCAATCGCCTGCGGCCACACCACCTTGAATAAGCCTGATCTCGTCTGATCTCAGAAGCGAAGCAATGTTGGGCTTGGTTAGTACTTGGATGGGAGACCACCTGGGAATATCAAGTGCTGCAGGCATTACATTTTTGTAATTACATTTTACAATTGAAATGTGTGGAGGACAAAAGGAAATTTTGGAGGAATCACCCCCAGCTCACTAAACATAAAAGTCATGAAAGCAGAAATGCAATCGCCTGCGGCCACACCACCTTGAATAAGCCTGATCTCGTCTGATCTCAGAAGCTAAGCAATGTTGGGCTTGATTAGTACTTGGATGGGAGACCACCTGGGAATATCAAGTGCTGCAGGCATTACATTTTTGTAATTACATTTTACAATAGAAATGTGTGGAGGACAAAAGGAAATTTTGGAGGAATCACCCCCAGCTCACTAAACATAAAAGTCATGAAAGCAGAAATGCAAACGCCTGCGGCCACACCACCTTGAATAAGCCTGATCTCGTCTGATCTCAGAAGCTAAGCAATGTTGGGCTTGGTTAGTACTTGGATGGGAGACCACCTGGGAATATCAAGTGCTGCAGGCATTACATTTTACAATTGAAATGTGTGGAGGACAAAAGGAAATTTTGGAGGAATCACCCCCAGCTCACTAAACATAAAAGTCATGAAAGCAGAAATGCAATCGCCTGCGGCCACACCACCTTGAATAAGCCTGATCTCGTCTGATCTCAGAAGCTAAGCAATGTTGGGCTTGGTTAGTACTTGGATGGGAGACCACCTGGGAATATCAAGTGCTGCAGGCATTACATTTTACAATAGAAAAGTGTGGAGGACAAAAGGAAATTTTGGAGGAATCACCCCCAGCTCACTAAACATAAAAGTCATGAAAGCAGAAATGCAATCGCCTGCGGCCACACCACCTTGAATAAGCCTGATCTCGTCTGATCTCAGAAGCTAAGCAATGTTGGGCTTGGTTAGTACTTGGATGGGAGACCACCTGGGAATATCAAGTGCTGCAGGCATTACATTTTTGTAATTACATTTTACAATTGAAATGTGTGGAGGACAAAAGGAAATTTTGGAGGAATCACCCCCAGCTCACTAAACATAAAAGTCATGAAAGCAGAAATGCAATCGCCTGCGGCCACACCACCTTGAATAAGCCTGATCTCGTCTGATCTCAGAAGCTAAGCAATGTTGGGCTTGGTTAGTACTTGGATGGGAGACCACCTGGGAATATCAAGTGCTGCAGGCATTACATTTTTGTAATTACATTTTACAATTGAAATGTGTGGAGGACAAAAGGAAATTTTGGAGGAATCACCCCCAGCTCACTAAACATAAAAGTCATGAAAGCAGAAATGCAATCGCCTGCGGCCACACCACCTTGAATAAGCCTGATCTCGTCTGATCTCAGAAGCTAAGCAATGTTGGGCTTGGTTAGTACTTGGATGGGAGACCACCTGGGAATATCAAGTGCTGCAGGCATTACATTTTTGTAATTACATTTTACAATTGAAATGTGTGGAGGACAAAAGGAAATTTTGGAGGAATCACCCCCAGCTCACTAAACATAAAAGTCATGAAAGCAGAAATGCAATCGCCTGCGGCCACACCACCTTGAATAAGCCTGATCTCGTCTGATCTCAGAAGCTAAGCAATGTTGGGCTTGGTTAGTACTTGGATGGGAGACCACCTGGGAATATCAAGTGCTGCAGGCATTACATTTTACAATTGAAATGTGTGGAGGACAAAAGGAAATTTTGGAGGAATCACCCCCAGCTCACTAAACATAAAAGTCATGAAAGCAGAAATGCAATCGCCTGCGGCCACACCACCTTGAATAAGCCTGATCTCGTCTGATCTCAGAAGCTAAGCAATGTTGGGCTTGGTTAGTACTTGGATGGGAGACCACCTGGGAATATCAAGTGCTGCAGGCATTACATTTTACAATTGAAATGTGTGGAGGACAAAAGGAAATTTTGGAGGAATCACCCCCAGCTCACTAAACATAAAAGTCATGAAAGCAGAAATGCAATCGCCTGCGGCCACACCACCTTGAATAAGCCTGATCTCGTCTGATCTCAGAAGCTAAGCAATGTTGGGCTTGGTTAGTACTTGGATGGGAGACCACCTGGGAATATCAAGTGCTGCAGGCATTACATTTTTGTAATTACATTTTACAATTGAAATGTGTGGAGGACAAAAGGAAATTTTGTAGGAATCACCCCCAGCTCACTAAACATAAAAGTCATGAAAGCAGAAATGCATTCGCCTGCGGCCACACCACCTTGAATAAGCCTGATCTCGTTTGATCTCAGAAGCTAAGCAATGTTGGGCTTGGTTAGTACTTGGATGGGAGACCACCTGGGAATATCAAGTGCTGCAGGCATTACATTTTTGTAATTACATTTTACAATTGAAATGTGTGGAGGACAAAAGGAAATTTTGGAGGAATCACCCCCAGCTCACTAAACATAAAAGTCATGAAAGCAGAAATGCAATCGCCTGCGGCCACACCACCTTGAATAAGCCTGATCTCGTCTGATCTCAGAAGCTAAGCAATGTTGGGCTTGGTTAGTACTTGGATGGGAGACCACCTGGGAATATCAAGTGCTGCAGGCATTACATTTTACAATTGAAATGTGTGGAGGACAAAAGGAAATTTTGGAGGAATCACCCCCAGCTCACTAAACATAAAAGTCATGAAAGCAGAAATGCAATCGTCTGCGGCCACACCACCTTGAATAAGCCTGATCTCGTCTGATCTCAGAAGCTAAGCAATGTTGGGCTTGGTTAGTACTTGGATGGGAGACCACCTGGGAATATCAAGTGCTGCAGACATTACATTTTTGTAATTACATTTTACAATTGAAATGTGTGGAGGACAAAAGGAAATTTTGGAGGAATCACCCCCAGCTCACTAAACATAAAAGTCATGAAAGCAGAAATGCAATCGCCTGCGGCCACACCACCTTGAATAAGCCTGATCTCGTCTGATCTCAGAAGCTAAGCAATGTTGGGCTTGGTTAGTACTTGGATGGGAGACCACCTGGGAATATCAAGTGCTGCAGGCATTACATTTTTGTAATTACATTTTACAATTGAAATGTGTGGAGGACAAAAGGAAATTTTGGAGGAATCACCCCCAGCTCACTAAACATAAAAGTCATGAAAGCAGAAATGCAATCGCCTGCGGCCACACCACCTTGAATAAGCCTGATCTCGTCTGATCTCAGAAGCTAAGCAATGTTGGGCTTGGTTAGTACTTGGATGGGAGACCACCTGGGAATATCAAGTGCTGCAGGCATTACATTTTTGTAATTACATTTTACAATTGAAATGTGTGGAGGACAAAAGGAAATTTTGGAGGAATCACCCCCAGCTCACTAAACATAAAAGTCATGAAAGCAGAAATGCAATCGCCTGCGGCCACACCACCTTGAATAAGCCTGATCTCGTCTGATCTCAGAAGCTAAGCAATGTTGGGCTTGGTTAGTACTTGGATGGGAGACCACCTGGGAATATCAAGTGCTGCAGGCATTACATTTTACAATTGAAATGTGTGGAGGACAAAAGGAAATTTTGGAGGAATCACCCCCAGCTCACTAAACATAAAAGTCATGAAAGCAGAAATGCAATCGCCTGCGGCCACACCACCTTGAATAAGCCTGATCTCGTCTGATCTCAGAAGCTAAGCAATGTTGGGCTTGGTTAGTACTTGGATGGGAGACCACCTGGGAATATCAAGTGCTGCAGACATTACATTTTTGTAATTACATTTTACAATTGAAATGTGTGGAGGACAAAAGGAAATTTTGGAGGAATCACCCCCAGCTCACTAAACATAAAAGTCATGAAAGCAGAAATGCAATCGCCTGCGGCCACACCACCTTGAATAAGCCTGATCTCGTCTGATCTCAGAAGCTAAGCAATGTTGGGCTTGGTTAGTACTTGGATGGGAGACCACCTGGGAATATCAAGTGCTGCAGGCATTACATTTTTGTAATTACATTTTACAATAGAAATGTGTGGAGGACAAAAGGAAATTTTGGAGGAATCACCCCCAGCTCACTAAACATAAAAGTCATGAAAGCAGAAATGCAATCGCCTGCGGCCACACCACCTTGAATAAACCTGATCTTGTCTGATCTCAGAAGCTAAGCAATGTTGGGCTTGGTTAGTACTTGGATGGGAGACCACCTGGGAATATCAAGTGCTGCAGGCATTACATTTTACAATTGAAATGTGTGGAGGACAAAAGGAAATTTTGGAGGAATCACCCCCAGCTCACTAAACATAAAAGTCATGAAAGCAGAAATGCAATCGCCTGCGGCCACACCACCTTGAATAAGCCTGATCTCGTCTGATCTCAGAAGCTAAGCAATGTTGGGCTTGGTTAGTACTTGGATGGGAGACCACCTGGGAATATCAAGTGCTGCAGGCATTACATTTTACAATTGAAATGTGTGGAGGACAAAAGGAAATTTTGGAGGAATCACCCCCAGCTCACTAAACATAAAAGTCATGAAAGCAGAAATGCAATCGCCTGCGGCCACACCACCTTGAATAAGCCTGATCTCGTCTGATCTCAGAAGCTAAGCAATGTTGGGCTTGGTTAGTACTTGGATGGGAGACCACCTGGGAATATCAAGTGCTGCAGGCATTACGTTTTTGTAATTACATTTTACAATTGAAATGTGTGGAGGACAAAAGGAAATTTTGGAGGAATCACCCCCAGCTCACTAAACATAAAAGTCATGAAAGCAGAACAGCAATCGCCTGCGGCCACACCACCTTGAATAAGCCTGATCTCGTCTGATCTCTGAAGCTAAGCAATGTTGGGCTTGGTTAGTACTTGGATGGGAGACCACCTGGGAATATCAAGTGCTGCAGGCATTACATTTTACAATTGAAATGTGTGGAGGACAAAAGGAAATTTTGGAGGAATCACCCCCAGCTCACTAAACATAAAAGTCATGAAAGCAGAAATGCAATCGCCTGCGGCCACACCACCTTGAATAAGCCTGATCTCGTCTGATCTCAGAAGCTAAGCAATGTTGGGCTTGGTTAGTACTTGGATGGGAGACCACCTGGGAATATCAAGTGCTGCTGGCATTACATTTTACAATTGAAATGTGTGGAGGACAAAAGGAAATTTTGGAGGAATCACCCCCAGCTCACTAAACATAAAAGTCATGAAAGCAGAAATGCAATCGCCTGCGGCCACACCACCTTGAATAAGCCTGATCTCGTCTGATCTCAGAAGCTAAGCAATGTTGGGCTTGGTTAGTACTTGGATGGGAGACCACCTGGGAATATCAAGTGCTGCAGGCATTACATTTTTGTAATTACATTTTACAATTGAAATGTGTGGAGGACAAAAGGAAATTTTGGAGGAATCACCCCCAGCTCACTAAACATAAAAGTCATGAAAGCAGAAATGCAATCGCCTGCGGCCACACCACCTTGAATAAGCCTGATCTCGTCTGATCTCAGAAGCTAAGCAATGTTGGGCTTGGTTAGTACTTGGATGGGAGACCACGTGGGAATATCAATGCTGCAGGCATTACATTTTTGTAATTACATTTTACAATTGAAATGTGTGGAGGACAAAAGGAAATTTTGGAGGAATCACCCCCAGCTCACTAAACATAAAAGTCATGAAAGCAGAAATGCAATCGCCTGCGGCCACACCACCTTGAATAAGCCTGATCTCGTCTGATCTCAGAAGCTAAGCAATGTTGGGCTTGGTTAGTACTTGGATGGGAGACCACCTGGGAATATCAAGTGCTGCAGGCATTACATTTTAGTAATTACATTTTACAATTGAAATGTGTGGAGGACAAAAGGAAATTTTGGAGGAATCACCCCCAGCTCACTAAACATAAAAGTCATGAAAGCAGAAATGCAATCGCCTGCGGCCACACCACCTTGAATAAGCCTGATCTCGTCTGATCTCAGAAGCTAAGCAATGTTGGGCTTGGTTAGTACTTGGATGGGAGACCACCTGGGAATATCAAGTGCTGCAGGCATTACATTTTACAATTGAAATGTGTGGAGGACAAAAGGAAATTTTGGAGGAATCACCCCCAGCTCACTAAACATAAAAGTCATGAAAGCAGAAATGCAATCGCCTGCGGCCACACCACCTTGAATAAGCCTGATCTCGTCTGATCTCAGAAGCTAAGCAATGTTGGGCTTGGTTAGTACTTGGATGGGAGACCACCTGGGAATATCAAGTGCTGCAGGCATTACATTTTACAATAGAAATGTGTGGAGGACAAAAGGAAATTTTGGAGGAATCACCCCCAGCTCACTAAACATAAAAGTCATGAAAGCAGAAATGCAATCGCCTGCGGCCACACCACCTTGAATAAGCCTGATCTTGTCTGATCTCAGAAGCTAAGCAATGTTGGGCTTGGTTAGTACTTGGATGGGAGACCACCTGGGAATATCAAGTGCTGCAGGCATTACATTTTACAATTGAAATGTGTGGAGGACAAAAGGAAATTTTGGAGGAATCACCCCCAGCTCACTAAACATAAAAGTCATGAAAGCAGAAATGCAATCGCCTGCGGCCACACCACCTTGAATAAGCCTGATCTCGGCTGATCTCAGAAGCTAAGCAATGTTGGGCTTGGTTAGTACTTGGATGGGAGACCACCTGGGAATATCAAGTGCTGCAGGCATTACATTTTTGTAATTACATTTTACAATTGAAATGTGTGGAGGACAAAAGGAAATTTTGAAGGAATCACCCCCAGCTCACTAAACATAAAAGTCATGAAAGCAGAAATGCAATCGCCTGCGGCCACACCACCTTGAATAAGCCTGATCTCGTCTGATCTCAGAAGCTAAGCAATGTTGGGCTTGGTTAGTACTTGGATGGGAGACCACCTGGGAATATCAAGTGCTGCAGGCATTACATTTTACAATTGAAATGTGTGGAGGACAAAAGGAAATTTTGGAGGAATCACCCCCAGCTCACTAAACATAAAAGTCATGAAAGCAGAAATGCAATCGCCTGCGGCCACACCACCTTGAATAAGCCTGATCTCGTCTGATCTCAGAAGCTAAGCAACGTTGGGCTTGGTTAGTACTTGGATGGGAGACCACCTGGGAATATCAAGTGCTGCAGGCATTACATTTTTGTAATTACATTTTACAATTGAAATGTGTGGAGGACAAAAGGAAATTTTGGAGGAATCACCCCCAGCTCACTAAACATAAAAGTCATGAAAGCAGAAATGCAATCGCCTGCGGCCACACCACCTTGAATAAGCCTGATCTCGTCTGATCTCAGAAGCTAAGCAATGTTGGGCTTGGTTAGTACTTGGATGGGAGACCACGTGGGAATATCAAGTGCTGCAGGCATTACATTTTTGTAATTACATTTTACAATTGAAATGTGTGGAGGACAAAAGGAAATTTTGGAGGAATCACCCCCAGCTCACTAAACATAAAAGTCATGAAAGCAGAAATGCAATCGCCTGCGGCCACACCACCTTGAATAAGCCTGATCTCGTCTGATCTCAGAAGCTAAGCAATGTTGGGCTTGGTTAGTACTTGGATGGGAGACCACCTGGGAATATCAAGTGCTGCAGGCATTACATTTTAGTAATTACATTTTACAATTGAAATGTGTGGAGGACAAAAGGAAATTTTGGAGGAATCACCCCCAGCTCACTAAACATAAAAGTCATGAAAGCAGAAATGCAATCGCCTGCGGCCACACCACCTTGAATAAGCCTGATCTCGTCTGATCTCAGAAGCTAAGCAATGTTGGGCTTGGTTAGTACTTGGATGGGAGACCACCTGGGAATATCAAGTGCTGCAGGCATTACATTTTACAATTGAAATGTGTGGAGGACAAAAGGAAATTTTGGAGGAATCACCCCCAGCTCACTAAACATAAAAGTCATGAAAGCAGAAATGCAATCGCCTGCGGCCACACCACCTTGAATAAGCCTGATCTCGTCTGATCTCAGAAGCTAAGCAATGTTGGGCTTGGTTAGTACTTGGATGGGAGACCACCTGGGAATATCAAGTGCTGCAGGCATTACATTTTTGTAATTACATTTTACAATTGAAATGTGTGGAGGACAAAAGGAAATTTTGGAGGAATCACCCCCAGCTCACTAAACATAAAAGTCATGAAAGCAGAAATGCAATCGCCTGCGGCCACACCACCTTGAATAAGCCTGATCTCGTCTGATCTCAGAAGCTAAGCAATGTTGGGCTTGGTTAGTACTTGGATGGGAGACCACCTGGGAATATCAAGTGCTGCAGGCATTACATTTTACAATTGAAATGTGTGGAGGACAAAAGGAAATTTTGGAGGAATCACCCCCAGCTCACTAAACATAAAAGTCATGAAAGCAGAAATGCAATCGCCTGCGGCCACACCACCTTGAATAAGCCTGATCTCGTCTGATCTCAGAAGCTAAGCAATGTTGGGCTTGGTTAGTACTTGGATGGGAGACCACCTGGGAATATCAAGTGCTGCAGGCATTACATTTTTGTAATTACATTTTACAATTGAAATGTGTGGAGGACAAAAGGAAATTTTGGAGGAATCACCCCCAGCTCACTATACATAAAAGTCATGAAAGCAGAAATGCAATCGCCTGCGGCCACACCACCTTGAATAAGCCTGATCTCGTCTGATCTCAGAAGCTAAGCAATGTTGGGCTTGGTTAGTACTTGGATGGGAGACCACCTGGGAATATCAAGTGCTGCAGGCATTACATTTTTGTAATTACATTTTACAATTGAAATGTGTGGAGGACAAAAGGAAATTTTGGAGGAATCACCCCCAGCTCACTAAACATAAAAGTCATGAAAGCAGAAATGCAATCGCCTGCGGCCACACCACCTTGAATAAGCCTGATTTCGTCTGATCTCAGAAGCTAAGCAATGTTGGGCTTGGTTAGTACTTGGATGGGAGACCACCTGGGAATATCAAGTGCTGCAGGCATTACATTTTTGTAATTACATTTTACAATTGAAATGTGTGGAGGACAAAAGGAAATTTTGGAGGAATCACCCCCAGCTCACTAAACATAAAAGTCATGAAAGCAGAAATGCAATCGCCTGCGGCCACACCACCTTGAATAAGCCTGATCTCGTCTGATCTCAGAAGCTAAGCAATGTTGGGCTTGGTTAGTACTTGGATGGGAGACCACCTGGGAATATCAAGTGCTGCAGGCATTACATTTTTGTAATTACATTTTACAATTGAAATGTATGGAGGACAAAAGGAAATTTTGGAGGAATCACCCCCAGCTCACTAAACATAAAAGTCATGAAAGCAGAAATGCAATCGCCTGCGGCCACACCACCTTGAATAAGCCTGATCTCGTCTGATCTCAGAAGCTAAGCAATGTTGGGCTTGGTTAGTACTTGGATGGGAGACCACCTGGGAATATCAAGTGCTGCAGGCATTACATTTTACAATAGAAATGTGTGGAGGACAAAAGGAAATTTTGGAGGAATCACCCCCAGCTCACTAAACATAAAAGTCATGAAAGCAGAAATGCAATCGCCTGCGGCCACACCACCTTGAATAAGCCTGATCTCGTCTGATCTCAGAAGCTAAGCAATGTTGGGCTTGGTTAGTACTTGGATGGGAGACCACCTGGGAATATCAAGTGCTGCAGGCATTACATTTTACAATTGAAATGTGTGGAGGACAAAAGGAAATTTTGGAGGAATCACCCCCAGCTCACTAAACATAAAAGTCATGAAAGCAGAAATGCAATCGCCTGCGGCCACACCACCTTGAATAAGCCTGATCTCGTCTGATCTCAGAAGCTAAGCAATGTTGGGCTTGGTTAGTACTTGGATGGGAGACCACCTGGGAATATCAAGTGCTGCAGGCATTACATTTTTGTAATTACATTTTACAATTGAAATGTGTGGAGGACAAAAGGAAATTTTGGAGGAATCACCCCCAGCTCACTAAACATAAAAGTCATGAAAGCAGAAATGCAATCGCCTGCGGCCACACCACCTTGAATAAGCCTGATCTCGTCTGATCTCAGAAGCTAAGCAATGTTGGGCTTGGTTAGTACTTGGATGGGAGACCACCTGGGAATATCAAGTGCTGCAGGCATTACATTTTACAATTGAAATGTGTGGAGGACAAAAGGAAATTTTTGGAGGAATCACCCCCAGCTCACTAAACATAAAAGTCATGAAAGCAGAAATGCAATCGCCTGCGGCCACACCACCTTGAATAAGCCTGATCTCGTCTGATCTCAGAAGCTAAGCAATGTTGGGCTTGGTTAGTACTTGGATGGGAGACCACCTGGGAATATCAAGTGCTGCAGGCATTACATTTTACAATTGAAATGTGTGGAGGACAAAAGGAAATTTTGGAGGAATCACCCCCAGCTCACTAAACATAAAAGTCATGAAAGCAGAAATGCAATCGCCTGCGGCCACACCACCTTGAATAAGCCTGATCTCGTCTGATCTCAGAAGCTAAGCAATGTTGGGCTTGGTTAGTACTTGGATGGGAGACCACCTGGGAATATCAAGTGCTGCAGGCATTACATTTTACAATTGAAATGTGTGGAGGACAAAAGGAAATTTTGGAGGAATCACCCCCAGCTCACTAAACATAAAAGTCATGAAAGCAGAAATGCAATCGCCTGCGGCCACACCACCTTGAATAAGCCTGATCTCGTCTGATCTCAGAAGCTAAGCAATGTTGGGCTTGGTTAGTACTTGGATGGGAGACCACCTGGGAATATCAAGTGCTGCAGGCATTACATTTTTGTAATTACATTTTACAATTAAAATGTGTGGAGGACAAAAGGAAATTTTGGAGGAATCACCCCCAGCTCACTAAACATAAAAGTCATGAAAGCAGAAATGCAATCGCCTGCGGCCACACCACCTTGAATAAGCCTGATCTCGTCTGATCTCAGAAGCTAAGCAATGTTGGGCTTGGTTAGTACTTGGATGGGAGACCACCTGGGAATATCAAGTGCAGCAGGCATTACATTTTTGTAATTACATTTTACAATTGAAATGTGTGGAGGACAAAAGGAAATTTTGGAGGAATCACCCCCAGCTCACTAAACATAAAAGTCATGAAAGCAGAAATGCAATCGCCTGCGGCCACACCACCTTGAATTAGCCTGATCTCGTCTGATCTCAGAAGCTAAGCAATGTTGGGCTTGGTTAGTACTTGGATGGGAGACCACCTGGGAATATCAAGTGCTGCAGGCATTACATTTTTGTAATTACATTTTACAATTGAAATGTGTGGAGGACAAAAGGAAATTTTGGAGGAATCACCCCCAGCTCACTAAACATAAAAGTCATGAAAGCAGAAATGCAATCGCCTGCGGCCACACCACCTTGAATAACCCTGATCTCGTCTGATCTCAGAAGCTAAGCAATGTTGGGCTTGGTTAGTACTTGGATGGGAGACCACCTGGGAATATCAAGTGCTGCAGGCATTACATTTTACAATTGAAATGTGTGGAGGACAAAAGGAAATTTTGGAGGAATCACCCCCAGCTCACTAAACATAAAAGTCATGAAAGCAGAAATGCAATCGCCTGCAGCCACACCACCTTGAATAAGCCTGATCTCGTCTGATCTCAGAAGCTAAGCAATGTTGGGCTTGGTTAGTACTTGGATGGGAGACCACCTGGGAATATCAAGTGCTGCAGGCATTACATTTTACAATTGAAATGTGTGGAGGACAAAAGGAAATTTTGGAGGAATCACCCCCAGCTCACTAAACATAAAAGTCATGAAAGCAGAAATGCAATCGCCTGCGGCCACACCACCTTGAATAAGCCTGATCTCGTCTGATCTCAGAAGCTAAGCAATGTTGGGCTTGGTTAGTACTTGGATGGGAGACCACCTGGGAATATCAAGTGCTGCAGGCATTACATTTTTGTAATTACATTTTACAATTGAAATGTGTGGAGGACAAAAGGAAATTTTGGAGGAATCACCCCCAGCTCACTAAACATAAAAGTCATGAAAGCAGAAATGCAATCGCCTGCGGCCACACCACCTTGAATAAGCCTGATCTCGTCTGATCTCAGAAGCTAAGCAATGTTGGGCTTGGTTAGTACTTGGATGGGAGACCACCTGGGAATATCAAGTGCTGCAGGCATTACATTTTACAATTGAAATGTGTGGAGGACAAAAGGAAATTTTGGAGGAATCACCCCCAGCTCACTAAACATAAAAGTCATGAAAGCAGAAATGCAATCGCCTGCGGCCACACCACCTTGAATAAGCCTGATCTCGTCTGATCTCAGAAGCTAAGCAATGTTGGGCTTGGTTAGTACTTGGATGGGAGACCACCTGGGAATATCAAGTGCTGCAGGCATTACATTTTTGTAATTACATTTTACAATTGAAATGTGTGGAGGACAAAAGGAAATTTTGGAGGAATCACCCCCAGCTCACTATACATAAAAGTCATGAAAGCAGAAATGCAATCGCCTGCGGCCACACCACCTTGAATAAGCCTGATCTCGTCTGATCTCAGAAGCTAAGCAATGTTGGGCTTGGTTAGTACTTGGATGGGAGACCACCTGGGAATATCAAGTGCTGCAGGCATTACATTTTTGTAATTACATTTTACAATTGAAATGTGTGGAGGACAAAAGGAAATTTTGGAGGAATCACCCCCAGCTCACTAAACATAAAAGTCATGAAAGCAGAAATGCAATCGCCTGCGGCCACACCACCTTGAATAAGCCTGATCTCGTCTGATCTCAGAAGCTAAGCAATGTTGGGCTTGGTTAGTACTTGGATGGGAGACCACCTGGGAATATCAAGTGCTGCAGGCATTACATTTTACAATAGAAATGTGTGGAGGACAAAAGGAAATTTTGGAGGAATCACCCCCAGCTCACTAAACATAAAAGTCATGAAAGCAGAAATGCAATCGCCTGCGGCCACACCACCTTGAATAAGCCTGATCTCGTCTGATCTCAGAAGCTAAGCAATGTTGGGCTTGGTTAGTACTTGGATGGGAGACCACCTGGGAATATCAAGTGCTGCAGGCATTACATTTTACAATTGAAATGTGTGGAGGACAAAAGGAAATTTTGGAGGAATCACCCCCAGCTCACTAAACATAAAAGTCATGAAAGCAGAAATGCAATCGCCTGCGGCCACACCACCTTGAATAAGCCTGATCTCGTCTGATCTCAGAAGCTAAGCAATGTTGGGCTTGGTTAGTACTTGGATGGGAGACCACCTGGGAATATCAAGTGCTGCAGGCATTACATTTTTGTAATTACATTTTACAATTGAAATGTGTGGAGGACAAAAGGAAATTTTGGAGGAATCACCCCCAGCTCACTAAACATAAAAGTCATGAAAGCAGAAATGCAATCGCCTGCGGCCACACCACCTTGAATAAGCCTGATCTCGTCTGATCTCAGAAGCTAAGCAATGTTGGGCTTGGTTAGTACTTGGATGGGAGACCACCTGGGAATATCAAGTGCTGCAGGCATTACATTTTACAATTGAAATGTGTGGAGGACAAAAGGAAATTTTTGGAGGAATCACCCCCAGCTCACTAAACATAAAAGTCATGAAAGCAGAAATGCAATCGCCTGCGGCCACACCACCTTGAATAAGCCTGATCTCGTCTGATCTCAGAAGCTAAGCAATGTTGGGCTTGGTTAGTACTTGGATGGGAGACCACCTGGGAATATCAAGTGCTGCAGGCATTACATTTTACAATTGAAATGTGTGGAGGACAAAAGGAAATTTTGGAGGAATCACCCCCAGCTCACTAAACATAAAAGTCATGAAAGCAGAAATGCAATCGCCTGCGGCCACACCACCTTGAATAAGCCTGATCTCGTCTGATCTCAGAAGCTAAGCAATGTTGGTCTTGGTTAGTACTTGGATGGGAGACCACCTGGGAATATCAAGTGCTGCAGGCATTACATTTTACAATTGAAATGTGTGGAGGACAAAAGGAAATTTTGGAGGAATCACCCCCAGCTCACTAAACATAAAAGTCATGAAAGCAGAAATGCAATCGCCTGCGGCCACACCACCTTGAATAAGCCTGATCTCGTCTGATCTCAGAAGCTAAGCAATGTTGGGCTTGGTTAGTACTTGGATGGGAGACCACCTGGGAATATCAAGTGCTGCAGGCATTACATTTTTGTAATTACATTTTACAATTAAAATGTGTGGAGGACAAAAGGAAATTTTGGAGGAATCACCCCCAGCTCACTAAACATAAAAGTCATGAAAGCAGAAATGCAATCGCCTGCGGCCACACCACCTTGAATAAGCCTGATCTCGTCTGATCTCAGAAGCTAAGCAATGTTGGGCTTGGTTAGTACTTGGATGGGAGACCACCTGGGAATATCAAGTGCAGCAGGCATTACATTTTTGTAATTACATTTTACAATTGAAATGTGTGGAGGACAAAAGGAAATTTTGGAGGAATCACCCCCAGCTCACTAAACATAAAAGTCATGAAAGCAGAAATGCAATCGCCTGCGGCCACACCACCTTGAATTAGCCTGATCTCGTCTGATCTCAGAAGCTAAGCAATGTTGGGCTTGGTTAGTACTTGGATGGGAGACCACCTGGGAATATCAAGTGCTGCAGGCATTACATTTTTGTAATTACATTTTACAATTGAAATGTGTGGAGGACAAAAGGAAATTTTGGAGGAATCACCCCCAGCTCACTAAACATAAAAGTCATGAAAGCAGAAATGCAATCGCCTGCGGCCACACCACCTTGAATAAGCCTGATCTCGTCTGATCTCAGAAGCTAAGCAATGTTGGGCTTGGTTAGTACTTGGATGGGAGACCACCTGGGAATATCAAGTGCTGCAGGCATTACATTTTACAATTGAAATGTGTGGAGGACAAAAGGAAATTTTGGAGGAATCACCCCCAGCTCACTAAACATAAAAGTCATGAAAGCAGAAATGCAATCGCCTGCAGCCACACCACCTTGAATAAGCCTGATCTCGTCTGATCTCAGAAGCTAAGCAATGTTGGGCTTGGTTAGTACTTGGATGGGAGACCACCTGGGAATATCAAGTGCTGCAGGCATTACATTTTACAATTGAAATGTGTGGAGGACAAAAGGAAATTTTGGAGGAATCACCCCCAGCTCACTAAACATAAAAGTCATGAAAGCAGAAATGCAATCGCCTGCGGCCACACCACCTTGAATAAGCCTGATCTCGTCTGATCTCAGAAGCTAAGCAATGTTGGGCTTGGTTAGTACTTGGATGGGAGACCACCTGGGAATATCAAGTGCTGCAGGCATTACATTTTTGTAATTACATTTTACAATTGAAATGTGTGGAGGACAAAAAGAAATTTTGGAGGAATCACCCCCAGCTCACTAAACATAAAAGTCATGAAAGCAGAAATGCAATCGCCTGCGGCCACACCACCTTGAATAAGCCTGATCTCGTCTGATCTCAGAAGCTAAGCAATGTTGGGCTTGGTTAGTACTTGGATGGGAGACCACCTGGGAATATCAAGTGCTGCAGGCATTACATTTTTGTAATTACATTTTACAATTGAAATGTGTGGAGGACAAAAAGAAATTTTGGAGGAATCACCCCCAGCTCACTAAACATAAAAGTCATGAAAGCAGAAATGCAATCGCCTGCGGCCACACCACCTTGAATAAGCCTGATCTCGTCTGATCTCAGAAGCTAAGCAATGTTGGGCTTGGTTAGTACTTGGATGGGAGACCACCTGGGAATATCAAGTGCTGCAGGCATTACATTTTACAATTGAAATGTGTGGAGGACAAAAGGAAATTTTGGAGGAATCACCCCCAGCTCACTAAACATAAAAGTCATGAAAGCAGAAATGCAATCGCCTGCGGCCACACCACCTTGAATAAGCCTGATCTCGGCTGATCTCAGAAGCTAAGCAATGTTGGGCTTGGTTAGTACTTGGATGGGAGACCACCTGGGAATATCAAGTGCTGCAGGCATTACATTTTTGTAATTACATTTTACAATTGAAATGTGTGGAGGACAAAAGGAAATTTTGAAGGAATCACCCCCAGCTCACTAAACATAAAAGTCATGAAAGCAGAAATGCAATCGCCTGCGGCCACACCACCTTGAATAAGCCTGATCTCGTCTGATCTCAGAAGCTAAGCAATGTTGGGCTTGGTTAGTACTTGGATGGGAGACCACCTGGGAATATCAAGTGCTGCAGGCATTACATTTTACAATTGAAATGTGTGGAGGACAAAAGGAAATTTTGGAGGAATCACCCCCAGCTCACTAAACATAAAAGTCATGAAAGCAGAAATGCAATCGCCTGCGGCCACACCACCTTGAATAAGCCTGATCTCGTCTGATCTCAGAAGCTAAGCAACGTTGGGCTTGGTTAGTACTTGGATGGGAGACCACCTGGGAATATCAAGTGCTGCAGGCATTACATTTTTGTAATTACATTTTACAATTGAAATGTGTGGAGGACAAAAGGAAATTTTGGAGGAATCACCCCCAGCTCACTAAACATAAAAGTCATGAAAGCAGAAATGCAATCGCCTGCGGCCACACCACCTTGAATAAGCCTGATCTCGTCTGATCTCAGAAGCTAAGCAATGTTGGGCTTGGTTAGTACTTGGATGGGAGACCACGTGGGAATATCAAGTGCTGCAGGCATTACATTTTTGTAATTACATTTTACAATTGAAATGTGTGGAGGACAAAAGGAAATTTTGGAGGAATCACCCCCAGCTCACTAAACATAAAAGTCATGAAAGCAGAAATGCAATCGCCTGCGGCCACACCACCTTGAATAAGCCTGATCTCGTCTGATCTCAGAAGCTAAGCAATGTTGGGCTTGGTTAGTACTTGGATGGGAGACCACCTGGGAATATCAAGTGCTGCAGGCATTACATTTTAGTAATTACATTTTACAATTGAAATGTGTGGAGGACAAAAGGAAATTTTGGAGGAATCACCCCCAGCTCACTAAACATAAAAGTCATGAAAGCAGAAATGCAATCGCCTGCGGCCACACCACCTTGAATAAGCCTGATCTCGTCTGATCTCAGAAGCTAAGCAATGTTGGGCTTGGTTAGTACTTGGATGGGAGACCACCTGGGAATATCAAGTGCTGCAGGCATTACATTTTACAATTGAAATGTGTGGAGGACAAAAGGAAATTTTGGAGGAATCACCCCCAGCTCACTAAACATAAAAGTCATGAAAGCAGAAATGCAATCGCCTGCGGCCACACCACCTTGAATAAGCCTGATCTCGTCTGATCTCAGAAGCTAAGCAATGTTGGGCTTGGTTAGTACTTGGATGGGAGACCACCTGGGAATATCAAGTGCTGCAGGCATTACATTTTTGTAATTACATTTTACAATTGAAATGTGTGGAGGACAAAAGGAAATTTTGGAGGAATCACCCCCAGCTCACTAAACATAAAAGTCATGAAAGCAGAAATGCAATCGCCTGCGGCCACACCACCTTGAATAAGCCTGATCTCGTCTGATCTCAGAAGCTAAGCAATGTTGGGCTTGGTTAGTACTTGGATGGGAGACCACCTGGGAATATCAAGTGCTGCAGGCATTACATTTTACAATTGAAATGTGTGGAGGACAAAAGGAAATTTTGGAGGAATCACCCCCAGCTCACTAAACATAAAAGTCATGAAAGCAGAAATGCAATCGCCTGCGGCCACACCACCTTGAATAAGCCTGATCTCGTCTGATCTCAGAAGCTAAGCAATGTTGGGCTTGGTTAGTACTTGGATGGGAGACCACCTGGGAATATCAAGTGCTGCAGGCATTACATTTTTGTAATTACATTTTACAATTGAAATGTGTGGAGGACAAAAGGAAATTTTGGAGGAATCACCCCCAGCTCACTATACATAAAAGTCATGAAAGCAGAAATGCAATCGCCTGCGGCCACACCACCTTGAATAAGCCTGATCTCGTCTGATCTCAGAAGCTAAGCAATGTTGGGCTTGGTTAGTACTTGGATGGGAGACCACCTGGGAATATCAAGTGCTGCAGGCATTACATTTTTGTAATTACATTTTACAATTGAAATGTGTGGAGGACAAAAGGAAATTTTGGAGGAATCACCCCCAGCTCACTAAACATAAAAGTCATGAAAGCAGAAATGCAATCGCCTGCGGCCACACCACCTTGAATAAGCCTGATTTCGTCTGATCTCAGAAGCTAAGCAATGTTGGGCTTGGTTAGTACTTGGATGGGAGACCACCTGGGAATATCAAGTGCTGCAGGCATTACATTTTTGTAATTACATTTTACAATTGAAATGTGTGGAGGACAAAAGGAAATTTTGGAGGAATCACCCCCAGCTCACTAAACATAAAAGTCATGAAAGCAGAAATGCAATCGCCTGCGGCCACACCACCTTGAATAAGCCTGATCTCGTCTGATCTCAGAAGCTAAGCAATGTTGGGCTTGGTTAGTACTTGGATGGGAGACCACCTGGGAATATCAAGTGCTGCAGGCATTACATTTTTGTAATTACATTTTACAATTGAAATGTATGGAGGACAAAAGGAAATTTTGGAGGAATCACCCCCAGCTCACTAAACATAAAAGTCATGAAAGCAGAAATGCAATCGCCTGCGGCCACACCACCTTGAATAAGCCTGATCTCGTCTGATCTCAGAAGCTAAGCAATGTTGGGCTTGGTTAGTACTTGGATGGGAGACCACCTGGGAATATCAAGTGCTGCAGGCATTACATTTTACAATAGAAATGTGTGGAGGACAAAAGGAAATTTTGGAGGAATCACCCCCAGCTCACTAAACATAAAAGTCATGAAAGCAGAAATGCAATCGCCTGCGGCCACACCACCTTGAATAAGCCTGATCTCGTCTGATCTCAGAAGCTAAGCAATGTTGGGCTTGGTTAGTACTTGGATGGGAGACCACCTGGGAATATCAAGTGCTGCAGGCATTACATTTTACAATTGAAATGTGTGGAGGACAAAAGGAAATTTTGGAGGAATCACCCCCAGCTCACTAAACATAAAAGTCATGAAAGCAGAAATGCAATCGCCTGCGGCCACACCACCTTGAATAAGCCTGATCTCGTCTGATCTCAGAAGCTAAGCAATGTTGGGCTTGGTTAGTACTTGGATGGGAGACCACCTGGGAATATCAAGTGCTGCAGGCATTACATTTTTGTAATTACATTTTACAATTGAAATGTGTGGAGGACAAAAGGAAATTTTGGAGGAATCACCCCCAGCTCACTAAACATAAAAGTCATGAAAGCAGAAATGCAATCGCCTGCGGCCACACCACCTTGAATAAGCCTGATCTCGTCTGATCTCAGAAGCTAAGCAATGTTGGGCTTGGTTAGTACTTGGATGGGAGACCACCTGGGAATATCAAGTGCTGCAGGCATTACATTTTACAATTGAAATGTGTGGAGGACAAAAGGAAATTTTTGGAGGAATCACCCCCAGCTCACTAAACATAAAAGTCATGAAAGCAGAAATGCAATCGCCTGCGGCCACACCACCTTGAATAAGCCTGATCTCGTCTGATCTCAGAAGCTAAGCAATGTTGGGCTTGGTTAGTACTTGGATGGGAGACCACCTGGGAATATCAAGTGCTGCAGGCATTACATTTTACAATTGAAATGTGTGGAGGACAAAAGGAAATTTTGGAGGAATCACCCCCAGCTCACTAAACATAAAAGTCATGAAAGCAGAAATGCAATCGCCTGCGGCCACACCACCTTGAATAAGCCTGATCTCGTCTGATCTCAGAAGCTAAGCAATGTTGGGCTTGGTTAGTACTTGGATGGGAGACCACCTGGGAATATCAAGTGCTGCAGGCATTACATTTTACAATTGAAATGTGTGGAGGACAAAAGGAAATTTTGGAGGAATCACCCCCAGCTCACTAAACATAAAAGTCATGAAAGCAGAAATGCAATCGCCTGCGGCCACACCACCTTGAATAAGCCTGATCTCGTCTGATCTCAGAAGCTAAGCAATGTTGGGCTTGGTTAGTACTTGGATGGGAGACCACCTGGGAATATCAAGTGCTGCAGGCATTACATTTTTGTAATTACATTTTACAATTAAAATGTGTGGAGGACAAAAGGAAATTTTGGAGGAATCACCCCCAGCTCACTAAACATAAAAGTCATGAAAGCAGAAATGCAATCGCCTGCGGCCACACCACCTTGAATAAGCCTGATCTCGTCTGATCTCAGAAGCTAAGCAATGTTGGGCTTGGTTAGTACTTGGATGGGAGACCACCTGGGAATATCAAGTGCAGCAGGCATTACATTTTTGTAATTACATTTTACAATTGAAATGTGTGGAGGACAAAAGGAAATTTTGGAGGAATCACCCCCAGCTCACTAAACATAAAAGTCATGAAAGCAGAAATGCAATCGCCTGCGGCCACACCACCTTGAATTAGCCTGATCTCGTCTGATCTCAGAAGCTAAGCAATGTTGGGCTTGGTTAGTACTTGGATGGGAGACCACCTGGGAATATCAAGTGCTGCAGGCATTACATTTTTGTAATTACATTTTACAATTGAAATGTGTGGAGGACAAAAGGAAATTTTGGAGGAATCACCCCCAGCTCACTAAACATAAAAGTCATGAAAGCAGAAATGCAATCGCCTGCGGCCACACCACCTTGAATAAGCCTGATCTCGTCTGATCTCAGAAGCTAAGCAATGTTGGGCTTGGTTAGTACTTGGATGGGAGACCACCTGGGAATATCAAGTGCTGCAGGCATTACATTTTACAATTGAAATGTGTGGAGGACAAAAGGAAATTTTGGAGGAATCACCCCCAGCTCACTAAACATAAAAGTCATGAAAGCAGAAATGCAATCGCCTGCAGCCACACCACCTTGAATAAGCCTGATCTCGTCTGATCTCAGAAGCTAAGCAATGTTGGGCTTGGTTAGTACTTGGATGGGAGACCACCTGGGAATATCAAGTGCTGCAGGCATTACATTTTACAATTGAAATGTGTGGAGGACAAAAGGAAATTTTGGAGGAATCACCCCCAGCTCACTAAACATAAAAGTCATGAAAGCAGAAATGCAATCGCCTGCGGCCACACCACCTTGAATAAGCCTGATCTCGTCTGATCTCAGAAGCTAAGCAATGTTGGGCTTGGTTAGTACTTGGATGGGAGACCACCTGGGAATATCAAGTGCTGCAGGCATTACATTTTTGTAATTACATTTTACAATTGAAATGTGTGGAGGACAAAAAGAAATTTTGGAGGAATCACCCCCAGCTCACTAAACATAAAAGTCATGAAAGCAGAAATGCAATCGCCTGCGGCCACACCACCTTGAATAAGCCTGATCTCGTCTGATCTCAGAAGCTAAGCAATGTTGGGCTTGGTTAGTACTTGGATGGGAGACCACCTGGGAATATCAAGTGCTGCAGGCATTACATTTTTGTAATTACATTTTACAATTGAAATGTGTGGAGGACAAAAAGAAATTTTGGAGGAATCACCCCCAGCTCACTAAACATAAAAGTCATGAAAGCAGAAATGCAATCGCCTGCGGCCACACCACCTTGAATAAGCCTGATCTCGTCTGATCTCAGAAGCTAAGCAATGTTGGGCTTGGTTAGTACTTGGATGGGAGACCACCTGGGAATATCAAGTGCTGCAGGCATTACATTTTACAATTGAAATGTGTGGAGGACAAAAGGAAATTTTGGAGGAATCACCCCCAGCTCACTAAACATAAAAGTCATGAAAGCAGAAATGCAATCGCCTGCGGCCACACCACCTTGAATAAGCCTGATCTCGTCTGATCTCAGAAGCTAAGCAATGTTGGGCTTGGTTAGTACTTGGATGGGAGACCACCTGGGAATATCAAGTGCTGCAGGCATTACATTTTTGTAATTACATTTTACAATTGAAATGTGTGGAGGACAAAAGGAAATTTTGGAGGAATCACCCCCAGCTCACTAAACATAAAAGTCATGAAAGCAGAAATGCAATCGCCTGCGGCCACACCACCTTGAATAAGCCTGATCTCGTCTGATCTCAGAAGCTAAGCAATGTTGGGCTTGGTTAGTACTTGGATGGGAGACCACCTGGGAATATCAAGTGCTGCAGGCATTACATTTTACAATTGAAATGTGTGGAGGACAAAAGGAAATTTTGGAGGAATCACCCCCAGCTCACTAAACATAAAAGTCATGAAAGCAGAAATGCAATCGCCTGCGGCCACACCACCTTGAATAAGCCTGATCTCGTCTGATCTCAGAAGCTAAGCAATGTTGGGCTTGGTTAGTACTTGGATGGGAGACCACCTGGGAATATCAAGTGCTGCAGGCATTACATTTTTGTAATTACATTTTACAATTGAAATGTGTGGAGGACAAAAGGAAATTTTGGAGGAATCACCCCCAGCTCACTAAACATAAAAGTCATGAAAGCAGAAATGCAATCGCCTGCGGCCACACCACCTTGAATAAGCCTGATCTCGTCTGATCTCAGAAGCTAAGCAATGTTGGGCTTGGTTAGTACTTGGATGGGAGACCACCTGGGAATATCAAGTGCTGCAGGCATTACATTTTACAATTGAAATGTGTGGAGGACAAAAGGAAATTTTGGAGGAATCACCCCCAGCTCACTAAACATAAAAGTCATGAAAGCAGAAATGCAATCGCCTGCGGCCACACCACCTTGAATAAGCCTGATCTCGTCTGATCTCAGAAGCTAAGCAATGTTGGGCTTGGTTAGTACTTGGATGGGAGACCACCTGGGAATATCAAGTGCTGCAGGCATTACATTTTACAATTGAAATGTGTGGAGGACAAAAGGAAATTTTGGAGGAATCACCCCCAGCTCACTAAACATAAAAGTCATGAAAGCAGAAATGCAATCGCCTGCGGCCACACCACCTTGAATAAGCCTGATCTCGTCTGATCTCAGACGCTAAGCAATGTTGGGCTTGGTTAGTACTTGGATGGGAGACCACCTGGGAATATGAAGTGCTGCAGGCATTACATTTTACAATTGAAATGTGTGGAGGACAAAAGGAAATTTTGGAGGAATCACCCCCAGCTCACTAAACATAAAAGTCATGAAAGCAGAAATGCAATCGCCTGCGGCCACACCACCTTGAATAAGCCTGATCTCGTCTGATCTCAGAAGCTAAGCAATGTTGGGCTTGGTTAGTACTTGGATGGGAGACCACCTGGGAATATCAAGTGCTGCAGGCATTACATTTTTGTAATTACATTTTACAATTGAAATGTGTGGAGGACAAAAGGAAATTTTGGAGGAATCACCCCCAGCTCACTAAACATAAAAGTCATGAAAGCAGAAATGCAATCGCCTGCGGCCACACCACCTTGAATAAGCCTGATCTCGTCTGATCTCAGAAGCTAAGCAATGTTGGGCTTGTTTAGTACTTGGATGGGAGACCACCTGGGAATATCAAGTGCTGCAGGCATTACATTTTTGTAATTACATTTTACAATTGAAATGTGTGGAGGACAAAAGGAAATTTTGGAGGAATCACCCCCAGCTCACTAAACATAAAAGTCATGAAAGCAGAAATGCAATCGCCTGCGGCCACACCACCTTGAATAAGCCTGATCTCGTCTGATCTCAGAAGCTAAGCAATGTTGGGCTTGGTTAGTACTTGGATGGGAGACCACCTGGGAATATCAAGTGCTGCAGGCATTACATTTTTGTAATTACATTTTACAATTGAAATGTGTGGAGGACAAAAGGAAATTTTGGAGGAATCACCCCCAGCTCACTAAACATAAAAGTCATGAAAGCAGAAATGCAATCGCCTGCGGCCACACCACCTTGAATAAGCCTGATCTCGTCTGATCTCAGAAGCTAAGCAATGTTGGGCTTGGTTAGTACTTGGATGGGAGACCACGTGGGAATATCAAGTGCTGCAGGCATTACATTTTACAATTGAAATGTGTGGAGGACAAAAGGAAATTTTGGAGGAATCACCCCCAGCTCACTAAACATAAAAGTCATGAAAGCAGAAATGCAATCGCCTGCGGCCACACCACCTTGAATAAGCCTGATCTCGTCTGATCTCAGAAGCTAAGCAATGTTGGGCTTGGTTAGTACTTGGATGGGAGACCACCTGGGAATATCAAGTGCTGCAGGCATTACATTTTACAATTGAAATGTGTGGAGGACAAAAGGAAATTTTGGAGGAATCACCCCCAGCTCACTAAACATAAAAGTCATGAAAGCAGAAATGCAGTCGCCTGCGGCCACACCACCTTGAATAAGCCTGATCTCGTCTGATCTCAGAAGCTAAGCAATGTTGGGCTTGGTTAGTACTTGGATGGGAGACCACCTGGGAATATCAAGTGCTGCAGGCATTACATTTTACAATTGAAATGTGTGGAGGACAAAAGGAAATTTTGGAGGAATCACCCCCAGCTCACTAAACATAAAAGTCATGAAAGCAGAAATGCAATCGCCTGCGGCCACACCACCTTGAATAAGCCTGATCTCGTCTGATCTCAGAAGCTAAGCAATGTTGGGCTTGGTTAGTACTTGGATGGGAGACCACCTGGGAATATCAAGTGCTCCAGGCATTACATTTTACAATTGAAATGTGTGGAGGACAAAAGGAAATTTTGGAGGAATCACCCCCAGCTCACTAAACATAAAAGTCATGAAAGCAGAAATGCAATCGCCTGCGGCCACACCACCTTGAATAAGCCTGATCTCGTCTGATCTCAGAAGCTAAGCAATGTTGGGCTTGGTTAGTACTTGGATGGGAGACCACCTGGGAATATCAAGTGCTGCAGGCATTACATTTTACAATTGAAATGTGTGGAGGACAAAAGGAAATTTTGGAGGAATCACCCCCAGCTCACTAAACATAAAAGTCATGAAAGCAGAAATGCAATCGCCTGCGGCCACACCACCTTGAATAAGCCTGATCTCGTCTGATCTCAGAAGCTAAGCAATGTTGGGCTTGGTTAGTACTTGGATGGGAGACCACCTGGGAATATCAAGTGCTGCAGGCATTACATTTTTGTAATTACATTTTACAATTGAAATGTGTGGAGGACAAAAGGAAATTTTGGAGGAATCACCCCCAGCTCACTAAACATAAAAGTCATGAAAGCAGAAATGCAATCGCCTGCGGCCACATCACCTTGAATAAGCCTGATCTCGTCTGATCTCAGAAGCTAAGCAATGTTGGGCTTGGTTAGTACTTGGATGGGAGACCACCTGGGAATATCAAGTGCTGCAGGCATTACATTTTACAATTGAAATGTGTGGAGGACAAAAGGAAATTTTGGAGGAATCACCCCCAGCTCACTAAACATAAAAGTCATGAAAGCAGAAATGCAATCGCCTGCGGCCACACCACCTTGAATAAGCCTGATCTCGTCTGATCTCAGAAGCTAAGCAATGTTGGGCTTGGTTAGTACTTGAATGGGAGACCACCTGGGAATATCAAGTGCTGCAGGCATTACATTTTTGTAATTACATTTTACAATTGAAATGTGTGGAGGACAAAAGGAAATTTTGGAGGAATCACCCCCAGCTCACTAAACATAAAAGTCATGAAAGCAGAAATGCAATCGCCTGCGGCCACACCACCTTGAATAAGCCTGATCTCGTCTGATCTCAGAAGCTAAGCAATGTTGGGCTTGGTTAGTACTTGGATGGGAGACCACCTGGGAATATCAAGTGCTGCAGGCATTACATTTTACAATTGAAATGTGTGGAGGACAAAAGGAAATTTTGGAGGAATCACCCCCAGCTCACTAAACATAAAAGTCATGAAAGCAGAAATGCAATCGCCTGCGGCCACACCACCTTGAATAAGCCTGATCTCGTCTGATCTCAGAAGCTAAGCAATGTTGGGCTTGGTTAGTACTTGGATGGGAGACCACCTGGGAATATCAAGTGCTGCAGGCATTACATTTTACAATTGAAATGTGTGGAGGACAAAAGGAAATTTTGGAGGAATCACCCCCAGCTCACTAAACATAAAAGTCATGAAAGCAGAAATGCAATCGCCGGCGGCCACACCACCTTGAATAAGCCTGATCTCAGAAGCTAAGCAATGTTGGGCTTGGTTAGTACTTGGATGGGAGACCACCTGGGAATATCAAGTGCTGCAGGCATTACATTTTAGTAATTACATTTTACAATTGAAATGTGTGGAGGACAAAAGGAAATTTTGGAGGAATCACCCCCAGCTCACTAAACATAAAAGTCATGAAAGCAGAAATGCAATCGCCTGCGGCCACACCACCTTGAATAAGCCTGATCTCGTCTGATCTCAGAAGCTAAGCAATGTTGGGCTTGGTTAGTACTTGGATGGGAGACCACCTGGGAATATCAAGTGCTGCAGGCATTACATTTTTGTAATTACATTTTACAATTGAAATGTGTTAGGACAAAAGGAAATTTTGGAGGAATCACCCCCAGCTCACTAAACATAAAAGTCATGAAAGCAGAACAGCAATCGCCTGCGGCCACACCACCTTGAATAAGCCTGATCTCGTCTGATCTCAGAAGCTAAGCAATGTTGGGCTTGGTTAGTACTTGGATGGGAGACCACCTGGGAATATCAAGTGCTGCAGGCATTACATTTTTGTAATTACATTTTACAATTGAAATGTGTGGAGGACAAAAGGAAATTTTGGAGGAATCACCCCCCAGCTCACTAAACATAAAAGTCATGAAAGCAGAACAGCAATCGCCTGCGGCCACACCACCTTGAATAAGCCTGATCTCGTCTGATCTCCGAAGCTAAGCAATGTTGGGCTTGGTTAGTACTTGGATGGGAGACCACCTGGGAATATCAAGTGCTGCAGGCATTACATTTTACAATTGAAATGTGTGGAGGACAAAAGGAAATTTTGGAGGAATCACCCCCAGCTCACTAAACATAAAAGTCATGAAAGCAGAAATGCAATCGCCTGAGGCCACACCACCTTGAATAAGCCTGATCTCGTCTGATCTCAGAAGCTAAGCAATGTTGGGCTTGGTTAGTACTTGGATGGGAGACCACCTGGGAATATCAAGTGCGGCAGGCATTACATTTTACAATTGAAATGTGTGGAGGACAAAAGGAAATTTTGGAGGAATCACCCCCAGCTCACTAAACATAAAAGTCATGAAAGCAGAAATGCAATCGCCTGCGGCCACACCACCTTGAATAAGCCTGATCTCGTCTGATCTCAGAAGCTAAGCAATGTTGCGCTTGGTTAGTACTTGGATGGGAGACCACGTGGGAATATCAAGTGCTGCAGGCATTACATTTTTGTAATAACATTTTACAATTGAAATGTGTGGAGGACAAAAGGAAATTTTGGAGGAATCACCCCCAGCTCACTAAACATAAAAGTCATGAAAGCAGAAATGCAATCGCCTGCGGCCACACCACCTTGAATAAGCCTGATCTCGTCTGATCTCAGAAGCTAAGCAATGTTGGGCTTGGTTAGTACTTGGATGGGAGACCACCTGGGAATATCAAGTGCTGCAGGCATTACATTTTACAATTGAAATGTGTGGAGGACAAAAGGAAATTTTGGAGGAATCACCCCCAGCTCACTAAACATAAAAGTCATGAAAGCAGAAATGCAATCGCCTGCGGCCACACCACCTTGAATAAGCCTGATCTCGTCTGATCTCAGAAGCTAAGCAATGTTGGGCTTGGTTAGTACTTGGATGGGAGACCACCTGGGAATATCAAGTGCTGCAGGCATTACATTTTAGTAATTACATTTTACAATTGAAATGTGTGGAGGACAAAAGGAAATTTTGGAGGAATCACCCCCAGCTCACTAAACATAAAAGTCATGAAAGCAGAAATGCAATCGCCTGCGGCCACACCACCTTGAATAAGCCTGATCTCGTCTGATCTCAGAAGCTAAGCAATGTTGGGCTTGGTTAGTACTTGGATGGGAGACCACCTGGGAATATCAAGTGCTGCAGGCATTACATTTTACAATTGAAATGTGTGGAGGACAAAAGGAAATTTTGGAGGAATCACCCCCAGCTCACTAAACATAAAAGTCATGAAAGCAGAAATGCAATCGCATGCGGCCACACCACCTTGAATAAGCCTGATCTCGTCTGATCTCAGAAGCTAAGCAATGTTGGGCTTGGTTAGTACTTGGATGGGAGACCACCTGGGAATATCAAGTGCTGCAGGCATTACATTTTAGTAATTACATTTTACAATTGAAATGTGTGGAGGACAAAAGGAAATTTTGGAGGAATCACCCCCAGCTCACTAAACATAAAAGTCATGAAAGCAGAAATGCAATCGCCTGCGGCCACACCACCTTGAATAAGCCTGATCTCGTCTGATCTCAGAAGCTAAGCAATGTTGGGCTTGGTTAGTACTTGGATGGGAGACCACCTGGGAATATCAAGTGCTGCAGGCATTACATTTTAGTAATTACATTTTACAATTGAAATGTGTGGAGGACAAAAGGAAATTTTGGAGGAATCACCCCCAGCTCACTAAACATAAAAGTCATGAAAGCAGAAATGCAATCGCCTGCGGCCACACCACCTTGAATAAGCCTGATCTCGTCTGATCTCAGAAGCTAAGCAATGTTGGGCTTGGTTAGTACTTGGATGGGAGACCACCTGGGAATATCAAGTGCTGCAGGCATTACATTTTACAATTGAAATGTGTGGAGGACAAAAGGAAATTTTGGAGGAATCACCCCCAGCTCACTAAACATAAAAGTCATGAAAGCAGAAATGCAATCGCCTGCGGCCACACCACCTTGAATAAGCCTGATCTCGTCTGATCTCAGAAGCTAAGCAATGTTGGGCTTGGTTAGTACTTGGATGGGAGACCACCTGGGAATATCAAGTGCTGCAGGCATTACATTTTACAATTGAAATGTGTGGAGGACAAAAGGAAATTTTGGAGGAATCACCCCCAGCTCACTAAACATAAAAGTCATGAAAGCAGAAATGCAATCGCCTGCGGCCACACCACCTTGAATAAGCCTGATCTCGTCTGATCTCAGAAGCTAAGCAATGTTGGGCTTGGTTAGTACTTGGATGGGAGACCACCTGGGAATATCAAGTGCTGCAGGCATTACATTTTACAATTGAAATGTGTGGAGGACAAAAGGAAATTTTGGAAGAATCACCCCCAGCTCACTAAACATAAAAGTCATGAAAGCAGAAATGCAATCGCCTGCGGCCACACCACCTTGAATAAGCCTGATCTCGTCTGATCTCAGAAGCTAAGCAATGTTGGGCTTGGTTAGTACTTGGATGGGAGACCACCTGGGAATATCAAGTGCTGCAGGCATTACATTTTTGTAATTACATTTTACAATTGAAATGTGTGGAGGACAAAAGGAAATTTTGGAGGAATCACCCCCAGCTCACTAAACATAAAAGTCATGAAAGCAGAAATGCAATCGCCTGCGGCCACACCACCTTGAATAAGCCTGATCTCGTCTGATCTCAGAAGCTAAGCAATGTTGGGCTTGGTTAGTACTTGGATGGGAGACCACCTGGGAATATCAAGTGCTGCAGGCATTACATTTTACAATTGAAATGTGTGGAGGACAAAAGGAAATTTTGGAGGAATCACCCCCAGCTCACTAAACATAAAAGTCATGAAAGCAGAAATGCAATCGCCTGCGGCCACACCACCTTGAATAAGCCTGATCTCGTCTGATCTCAGAAGCTAAGCAATGTTGGGCTTGGTTAGTACTTGGATGGGAGACCACCTTTGAATATCAAGTGCTGCAGGCATTACATTTTTGTAATTACATTTTACAATTGAAATGTGTGGAGGACAAAAGGAAATTTTGGAGGAATCACCCCCAGCTCACTAAACATAAAAGTCATGAAAGCAGAAATGCAATCGCCTGCGGCCACACCACCTTGAATAAGCCTGATCTCAGAAGCTAAGCAATGTTGGGCTTGGTTAGTACTTGGATGGGAGACCACCTGGGAATATCAAGTGCTGCAGGCATTACATTTTACAATTGAAATGTGTGGAGGACAAAAGGAAATTTTGGAGGAATCACCCCCAGCTCACTAAACATAAAAGTCATGAAAGCAGAAATGCAATCGCCTGCGGCCACACCACCTTGAATAAGCCTGATCTCGTCTGATCTCAGAAGCTAAGCAATGTTGGGCTTGGTTAGTACTTGGATGGGAGACCTCCTGGGAATATCAAGTGCTGCAGGCATTACATTTTACAATTGAAATGTGTGGAGGACAAAAGGAAATTTTGGAGGAATCACCCCCAGCTCACTAAACATAAAAGTCATGAAAGCAGAAATGCAATCGCCTGCGGCCACACCACCTTGAATAAGCCTGATCTCGTCTGATCTCAGAAGCTAAGCAATGTTGGGCTTGGTTAGTACTTGGATGGGAGACCACCTGGGAATATCAAGTGCTGCAGGCATTACATTTTTGTAATTACATTTTACAATTGAAATGTGTGGAGGACAAAAGGAAATTTTGGAGGAATCACCCCCAGCTCACTAAACATAAAAGTCATGAAAGCAGAAATGCAATCGCCTGCGGCCACACCACCTTGAATAAGCCTGATCTCGTCTGATCTCAGAAGCTAAGCAATGTTGGGCTTGGTTAGTACTTGGATGGGAGACCACCTGGGAATATCAAGTGCTGCAGGCATTACATTTTTGTAATTACATTTTACAATTGAAATGTGTGGAGGACAAAAGGAAATTTTGGAGGAATCACCCCCAGCTCACTAAACATAAAAGTCATGAAAGCAGAAATGCCATCGCCTGCGGCCACACCACCTTGAATAAGCCTGATCTCGTCTGATCTCAGAAGCTAAGCAATGTTGGGCTTGGTTAGTACTTGGATGGGAGACCACCTGGGAATATCAAGTGCTGCAGGCATTACATTTTTGTAATTACATTTTACAATTGAAATGTGTGGAGGACAAAAGGAAATTTTGGAGGAATCACCCCCAGCTCACTAAACATAAAAGTCATGAAAGCAGAAATGCAATCGCCTGCGGCCACACCACCTTGAATAAGCCTGATCTCGTCTGATCTCAGAAGCTAAGCAATGTTGGGCTTGGTTAGTACTTGGATGGGAGACCACCTGGGAATATCAAGTGCTGCAGGCATTACATTTTTGTAATTACATTTTACAATTGAAATGTGTGGAGGACAAAAGGAAATTTTGGAGGAATCACCCCCAGCTCACTAAACATAAAAGTCATGAAAGCAGAAATGCAATCGCCTGCGGCCACACCACCTTGAATAAGCCTGATCTCGTCTGATCTCAGAAGCTAAGCAATGTTGGGCTTGGTTAGTACTTGGATGGGAGACCACCTGGGAATATCAAGTGCTGCAGGCATTACATTTTACAATTGAAATGTGTGGAGGACAAAAGGAAATTTTGGAGGAATCACCCCCAGCTCACTAAACATAAAAGTCATGAAAGCAGAAATGCAATCGCCTGCGGCCACACCACCTTGAATAAGCCTGATCTCGTCTGATCTCAGAAGCTAAGCAATGTTGGGCTTGGTTAGTACTTGGATGGGAGACCTCCTGGGAATATCAAGTGCTGCAGGCATTACATTTTACAATTGAAATGTGTGGAGGACAAAAGGAAATTTTGGAGGAATCACCCCCAGCTCACTAAACATAAAAGTCATGAAAGCAGAAATGCAATCGCCTGCGGCCACACCACCTTGAATAAGCCTGATCTCGTCTGATCTCAGAAGCTAAGCAATGTTGGGCTTGGTTAGTACTTGGATGGGAGACCACCTGGGAATATCAAGTGCTGCAGGCATTACATTTTAGTAATTACATTTTACAATTGAAATGTGAGGAGGACAAAAGGAAATTTTGGAGGAATCACCCCCAGCTCACTAAACATAAAAGTCATGAAAGCAGAAATGCAATCGCCTGCGGCCACACCACCTTGAATAAGCCTGATCTCGTCTGATCTCAGAAGCTAAGCAATGTTGGTCTTGGTTAGTACTTGGATGGGAGACCACCTGGGAATATCAAGTGCTGCAGGCATTACATTTTACAATTGAAATGTGTGGAGGACAAAAGGAAATTTTGGAGGAATCACCCCCAGCTCACTAAACATAAAAGTCATGAAAGCAGAAATGCAATCGCCTGCGGCCACACCACCTTGAATAAGCCTGATCTCGTCTGATCTCAGAAGCTAAGCAATGTTGGGCTTGGTTAGTACTTGGATGGGAGACCACCTGGGAATATCAAGTGCTGCAGGCATTACATTTTTGTAATTACATTTTACAATTGAAATGTGTGGAGGACAAAAGGAAATTTTGGAGGAATCACCCCCAGCTCACTAAACATAAAAGTCATGAAAGCAGAAATGCAATCGCCTGCGGCCACACCACCTTGAATAAGCCTGATCTCGTCTGATCTCAGAAGCTAAGCAATGTTGGGCTTGGTTAGTACTTGGATGGGAGACCACCTGGGAATATCAAGTGCTGCAGGCATTACATTTTTGTAATTACATTTTACAATTGAAATGTGTGGAGGACAAAAGGAAATTTTGGAGGAATCACCCCCAGCTCACTAAACATAAAAGTCATGAAAGCAGAAATGCAATCGCCTGCGGCCACACCACCTTGAATAAGCCTGATCTCGTCTGATCTCAGAAGCTAAGCAATGTTGGGCTTGGTTAGTACTTGGATGGGAGACCACCTGGGAATATCAAGTGCTGCAGGCATTACATTTTTGTAATTACATTTTACAATTGAAATGTGTGGAGGACAAAAGGAAATTTTGGAGGAATCACCCCCAGCTCACTAAACATAAAAGTCATGAAAGCAGAAATGCAATCGCCTGCGGCCACACCACCTTGAATAAGCCTGATCTCGTCTGATCTCAGAAGTTAAGCAATGTTGGGCTTGGTTAGTACTTGGATGGGACACCACCTGGGAATATCAAGTGCTGCAGGCATTACATTTTAGTAATTACATTTTACAATTGAAATGTGTGGAGGACAAAAGGAAATTTTGGAGGAATCACCCCCAGCTCACTAAACATAAAAGTCATGAAAGCAAAAATGCAATCGCCTGCGGCCACACCACCTTGAATAAGCCTGATCTCGTCTGATCTCAGAAGCTAAGCAATGTTGGGCTTGGTTAGTACTTGGATGGGAGACCACCTGGGAATATCAAGTGCTGCAGGCATTACATTTTACAATTGAAATGTGTGGAGGACAAAAGGAAATTTTGGAGGAATCACCCCCAGCTCACTAAACATAAAAGTCATGAAAGCAGAAATGCAATCGCCTGCGGCCACACCACCTTGAATAAGCCTGATCTCGTCTGATCTCAGAAGCTAAGCAATGTTGGGCTTGGTTAGTACTTGGATGGGAGACCACCTGGGAATATCAAGTGCTGCAGGCATTACATTTTTGTAATTACATTTTACAATTGAAATGTGTGGAGGACAAAAGGAAATTTTGGAGGAATCACCCCCAGCTCACTAAACATAAAAGTCATGAAAGCAGAAATGCAATCGCCTGCGGCCACACCACCTTGAATAAGCCTGATCTCGTCTGATCTCAGAAGCTAAGCAATGTTGGGCTTGGTTAGTACTTGGATGGGAGACCACCTGGGAATATCAAGTGCTGCAGGCATTACATTTTACAATTGAAATGTGTGGAGGACAAAAGGAAATTTTGGAGGAATCACCCCCAGCTCACTAAACATAAAAGTCATGAAAGCAGAAATGCAATCGCCTGCGGCCACACCACCTTGAATAAGCCTGATCTCGTCTGATCTCAGAAGCTAAGCAATGTTGGGCTTGGTTAGTACTTGGATGGGAGACCACCTGGGAATATCAAGTGCTGCAGGCATTACATTTTACAATTGAAATGTGTGGAGGACAAAAGGAAATTTTGGAGGAATCACCCCCAGCTCACTAAACATAAAAGTCATGAAAGCAGAAATGCAATCGCCTGCGGCCACACCACCTTGAATAAGCCTGATCTCGTCTGATCTCAGAAGCTAAGCAATGTTGGGCTTGGTTAGTACTTGGATGGGAGACCACCTGGGAATATCAAGTGCTGCAGGCATTACATTTTTGTAATTACATTTTACAATTGAAATGTGTGGAGGACAAAAGGAAATTTTGGAGGAATCACCCCCAGCTCACTAAACATAAAAGTCATGAAAGCAGAAATGCAATCGCCTGCGGCCACACCACCTTGAATAAGCCTGATCTCGTCTGATCTCAAAAGCTAAGCAATGTTGGGCTTGGTTAGTACTTGGATGGGAGACCACCTGGGAATATCAAGTGCTGCAGGCATTACATTTTAGTAATTACATTTTACATTTGAAATGTGTGGAGGACAAAAGGAAATTTTGGAGGAATCACCCCCAGCTCACTAAACATAAAAGTCATGAAAGCAGAAATGCAATCGCCTGCGGCCACACCACCTTGAATAAGCCTGATCTCGTCTGATCTCAGAAGCTAAGCAATGTTGGGCTTGGTTAGTACTTGGATGGGAGACTACCTGGGAATATCAAGTGCTGCAGGCATTACATTTTAGTAATTACATTTTACAATTGAAATGTGTGGAGGACAAAAGGAAATTTTGGAGGAATCACCCCCAGCTCACTAAACATAAAAGTCATGAAAGCAGAAATGCAATCGCCTGCGGCCACACCACCTTGAATAAGCCTGATCTCGTCTGATCTCAGAAGCTAAGCAATGTTGGGCTTGGTTAGTACTTGGATGGGAGACCACCTGGGAATATCAAGTGCTGCAGGCATTACATTTTACAATTGAAATGTGTGGAGGACAAAAGGAAATTTTGGAGGAATCACCCCCAGCTCACTAAACATAAAAGTCATGAAAGCAGAAATGCAATCGCCTGCGGCCACACCACCTTGAATAAGCCTGATCTCGTCTGATCTCAGAAGCTAAGCAATGTTGGGCTTGGTTAGTACTTGGATGGGAGACCACCTGGGAATATCAAGTGCTGCAGGCATTACATTTTACAATTGAAATGTGTGGAGGACAAAAGGAAATTTTGGAGGAATCACCCCCAGCTCACTAAACATAAAAGTTATGAAAGCAGAAATGCAATCGCCTGCGGCCACACCACCTTGAATAAGCCTGATCTCAGAAGCTAAGCAATGTTGGGCTTGGTTAGTACTTGGATGGGAGACCACCTGGGAATATCAAGTGCTGCAGGCATTACATTTTACAATTGAAATGTGTGGAGGACAAAAGGAAATTTTGGAGGAATCACCCCCAGCTCACTAAACATAAAAGTCATGAAAGCAGAAATGCAATCGCCTGCGGCCACACCACCTTGAATAAGCCTTTTCTCAGAAGCTAAGCAATGTTGGGCTTGGTTAGTACTTGGATGGGAGACCACCTGGGAATATCAAGTGCTGCAGGCATTACATTTTAGTAATTACATTTTACAATTGAAATGTGAGGAGGACAAAAGGAAATTTTGGAGGAATCACCCCCAGCTCACTAAACATAAAAGTCATGAAAGCAGAAATGCAATCGCCTGCGGCCACACCACCTTGAATAAGCCTGATCTCGTCTGATCTCAGAAGCTAAGCAATGTTGGTCTTGGTTAGTACTTGGATGGGAGACCACCTGGGAATATCAAGTGCTGCAGGCATTACATTTTACAATTGAAATGTGTGGAGGACAAAAGGAAATTTTGGAGGAATCACCCCCAGCTCACTAAACATAAAAGTCATGAAAGCAGAAATGCAATCGCCTGCGGCCACACCACCTTGAATAAGCCTGATCTCAGAAGCTAAGCAATGTTGGGCTTGGTTAGTACTTGGATGGGAGACCACCTGGGAATATCAAGTGCTGCAGGCATTACATTTTAGTAATTACATTTTACAATTGAAATGTGTGGATGACAAAAGGAAATTTTGGAGGAATCACCCCCAGCTCACTAAACATAAAAGTCATGAAAGCAGAAATGCAATCGCCTGTGGCCACACCACCTTGAATAAGCCTGATCTCGTCTGATCTCAGAAGCTAAGCAATGTTGGGCTTGGTTAGTACTTGGATGGGAGACCACCTGGGAATATCAAGTGCTGCAGGCATTACATTTTAGTAATTACATTTTACAATTGAAATGTGTGGAGGACAAAAGGAAATTTTGGAGGAATCACCCCCAGCTCACTAAACATAAAAGTCATGAAAGCAGAAATGCAATCGCCTGCGGCCACACCACCTTGAATAAGCCTGATCTCGTCTGATCTCAGAAGCTAAGCAATGTTGGGCTTGGTTAGTACTTGGATGGGAGACCACCTGGGAATATCAAGTGCTGCAGGCATTACATTTTACAATTGAAATGTGTGGAGGACAAAAGGAAATTTTGGAGGAATCACCCCCAGCTCACTAAACATAAAAGTCATGAAAGCAGAAATGCAATCGCCTGCGGCGACACCACCTTGAATAAGCCTGATCTCGTCTGATCTCGTCTGATCTCAGAAGCTAAGCAATGTTGGGCTTGGTTAGTACTTGGATGGGAGACCACCTGGGAATATCAAGTGCTGCAGGCATTACATTTTACAATTGAAATGTGTGGAGGACAAAAGGAAATTTTGGAGGAATCACCCCCAGCTCACTAAACATAAAAGTCATGAAAGCAGAAATGCAATCGCCTGCGGCCACACCACCTTGAATAAGCCTGATCTCAGAAGCTAAGCAATGTTGGGCTTGGTTAGTACTTGGATGGGAGACCACCTGGGAATATCAAGTGCTGCAGGCATTACATTTTAGTAATTACATTTTACAATTGAAATGTGTGGATGACAAAAGGAAATTTTGGAGGAATCACCCCCAGCTCACTAAACATAAAAGTCATGAAAGCAGAAATGCAATCGCCTGCGGCCACACCACCTTGAATAAGCCTGATCTCGTCTGATCTCAGAAGCTAAGCAATGTTGGGCTTGGTTAGTACTTGGATGGGAGACCACCTGGGAATATCAAGTGCTGCAGGCATTACATTTTACAATTGAAATGTGTGGAGGACAAAAGGAAATTTTGGAGGAATCACCCCCAGCTCACTAAACATAAAAGTCATGAAAGCAGAAATGCAATCGCCTGCGGCCACACCACCTTGAATAAGCCTGATCTCGTCTGATCTCAAAAGCTAAGCAATGTTGGGCTTGGTTAGTACTTGGATGGGAGACCACCTGGGAATATCAAGTGCTGCAGGCATTACATTTTAGTAATTACATTTTACATTTGAAATGTGTGGAGGACAAAAGGAAATTTTGGAGGAATCACCCCCAGCTCACTAAACATAAAAGTCATGAAAGCAGAAATGCAATCGCCTGCGGCCACACCACCTTGAATAAGCCTGATCTCGTCTGATCTCAGAAGCTAAGCAATGTTGGGCTTGGTTAGTACTTGGATGGGAGACCACCTGGGAATATCAAGTGCTGCAGGCATTACATTTTAGTAATTACATTTTACAATTGAAATGTGTGGAGGACAAAAGGAAATTTTGGAGGAATCACCCCCAGCTCACTAAACATAAAAGTCATGAAAGCAGAAATGCAATCGCCTGCGGCCACACCACCTTGAATAAGCCTGATCTCGTCTGATCTCAGAAGCTAAGCAATGTTGGGCTTGGTTAGTACTTGGATGGGAGACCACCTGGGAATATCAAGTGCTGCAGGCATTACATTTTACAATTGAAATGTGTGGAGGACAAAAGGAAATTTTGGAGGAATCACCCCCAGCTCACTAAACATAAAAGTCATGAAAGCAGAAATGCAATCGCCTGCGGCCACACCACCTTGAATAAGCCTGATCTCGTCTGATCTCAGAAGCTAAGCAATGTTGGGCTTGGTTAGTACTTGGATGGGAGACCACCTGGGAATATCAAGTGCTGCAGGCATTACATTTTACAATTGAAATGTGTGGAGGACAAAAGGAAATTTTGGAGGAATCACCCCCAGCTCACTAAACATAAAAGTTATGAAAGCAGAAATGCAATCGCCTGCGGCCACACCACCTTGAATAAGCCTGATCTCAGAAGCTAAGCAATGTTGGGCTTGGTTAGTACTTGGATGGGAGACCACCTGGGAATATCAAGTGCTGCAGGCATTACATTTTACAATTGAAATGTGTGGAGGACAAAAGGAAATTTTGGAGGAATCACCCCCAGCTCACTAAACATAAAAGTCATGAAAGCAGAAATGCAATCGCCTGCGGCCACACCACCTTGAATAAGCCTTTTCTCAGAAGCTAAGCAATGTTGGGCTTGGTTAGTACTTGGATGGGAGACCACCTGGGAATATCAAGTGCTGCAGGCATTACATTTTAGTAATTACATTTTACAATTGAAATGTGAGGAGGACAAAAGGAAATTTTGGAGGAATCACCCCCAGCTCACTAAACATAAAAGTCATGAAAGCAGAAATGCAATCGCCTGCGGCCACACCACCTTGAATAAGCCTGATCTCGTCTGATCTCAGAAGCTAAGCAATGTTGGTCTTGGTTAGTACTTGGATGGGAGACCACCTGGGAATATCAAGTGCTGCAGGCATTACATTTTACAATTGAAATGTGTGGAGGACAAAAGGAAATTTTGGAGGAATCACCCCCAGCTCACTAAACATAAAAGTCATGAAAGCAGAAATGCAATCGCCTGCGGCCACACCACCTTGAATAAGCCTGATCTCAGAAGCTAAGCAATGTTGGGCTTGGTTAGTACTTGGATGGGAGACCACCTGGGAATATCAAGTGCTGCAGGCATTACATTTTAGTAATTACATTTTACAATTGAAATGTGTGGATGACAAAAGGAAATTTTGGAGGAATCACCCCCAGCTCACTAAACATAAAAGTCATGAAAGCAGAAATGCAATCGCCTGTGGCCACACCACCTTGAATAAGCCTGATCTCGTCTGATCTCAGAAGCTAAGCAATGTTGGGCTTGGTTAGTACTTGGATGGGAGACCACCTGGGAATATCAAGTGCTGCAGGCATTACATTTTAGTAATTACATTTTACAATTGAAATGTGTGGAGGACAAAAGGAAATTTTGGAGGAATCACCCCCAGCTCACTAAACATAAAAGTCATGAAAGCAGAAATGCAATCGCCTGCGGCCACACCACCTTGAATAAGCCTGATCTCGTCTGATCTCAGAAGCTAAGCAATGTTGGGCTTGGTTAGTACTTGGATGGGAGACCACCTGGGAATATCAAGTGCTGCAGGCATTACATTTTACAATTGAAATGTGTGGAGGACAAAAGGAAATTTTGGAGGAATCACCCCCAGCTCACTAAACATAAAAGTCATGAAAGCAGAAATGCAATCGCCTGCGGCGACACCACCTTGAATAAGCCTGATCTCGTCTGATCTCGTCTGATCTCAGAAGCTAAGCAATGTTGGGCTTGGTTAGTACTTGGATGGGAGACCACCTGGGAATATCAAGTGCTGCAGGCATTACATTTTACAATTGAAATGTGTGGAGGACAAAAGGAAATTTTGGAGGAATCACCCCCAGCTCACTAAACATAAAAGTCATGAAAGCAGAAATGCAATCGCCTGCGGCCACACCACCTTGAATAAGCCTGATCTCAGAAGCTAAGCAATGTTGGGCTTGGTTAGTACTTGGATGGGAGACCACCTGGGAATATCAAGTGCTGCAGGCATTACATTTTAGTAATTACATTTTACAATTGAAATGTGTGGATGACAAAAGAAAATTTTGGAGGAATCACCCCCAGCTCACTAAACATAAAAGTCATGAAAGCAGAAATGCAATCGCCTGCGGCCACACCACCTTGAATAAGCCTGATCTCGTCTGATCTCAGAAGCTAAGCAATGTTGGGCTTGGTTAGTACTTGGATGGGAGACCACCTGGGAATATCAAGTGCTGCAGGCATTACATTTTACAATTGAAATGTGTGGAGGACAAAAGGAAATTTTGGAGGAATCACCCCCAGCTCACTAAACATAAAAGTCATGAAAGCAGAAATGCAATCGCCTGTGGCCACACCACCTTGAATAAGCCTGATCTCAGAAGCTAAGCAATGTTGGGCTTGGTTAGTACTTGGATGGGAGACCACCTGGGAATATCAAGTGCTGCAGGCATTACATTTTAGTAATTACATTTTACAATTGAAATGTGAGGAGGACAAAAGGAAATTTTGGAGGAATCACCCCCAGCTCACTAAACATAAAAGTCATGAAAGCAGAAATGCAATCGCCTGCGGCCACACCACCTTGAATAAGCCTGATCTCGTCTGATCTCAGAAGCTAAGCAATGTTGGGCTTGGTTAGTACTTGGATGGGAGACCACCTGGGAATATCAAGTGCTGCAGGCATTACATTTTACAATTGAAATTTGTGGAGGACAAAAGGAAATTTTGGAGGAATCACCCCCAGCTCACTAAACATAAAAGTCATGAAAGCAGAAATGCAATCGCCTGCGGCCACACCACCTTGAATAAGCCTGATCTCAGAAGCTAAGCAATGTTGGGCTTGGTTAGTACTTGGATGGGAGACCACCTGGGAATATCAAGTGCTGCAGGCATTACATTTTAGTAATTACATTTTACAATTGAAATGTGTGGATGACAAAAGGAAATTTTGGAGGAATCACCCCCAGCTCACTAAACATAAAAGTCATGAAAGCAGAAATGCAATCGCCTGCGGCCACACCACCTTGAATAAGCCTGATCTCGTCTGATCTCAGAAGCTAAGCAATGTTGGGCTTGGTTAGTACTTGGATGGGAGACCACCTGGGAATATCAAGTGCTGCAGGCATTACATTTTTGTAATTACATTTTACAATTGAAATGTGTGGAGGACAAAAGGAAATTTTGGAGGAATCACCCCCAGCTCACTAAACATAAAAGTCATGAAAGCAGAAATGCAATCGCCTGCGGCCACACCACCTTGAATAAGCCTGATCTCGTCTGATCTCAGAAGCTAAGCAATGTTGGGCTTGGTTAGTACTTGGATGGGAGACCACCTGGGAATATCAAGTGCTGCAGGCATTACATTTTACAATAGAAATGTGTGGAGGACAAAAGGAAATTTTGGAGGAATCACCCCCAGCTCACTAAACATAAAAGTCATGAAAGCAGAAATGCAATCGCCTGCGGCCACACCACCTTGAATAAGCCTGATCTCAGAAGCTAAGCAATGTTGGGCTTGGTTAGTACTTGGATGGGAGACCACCTGGGAATATCAAGTGCTGCAGGCATTACATTTTACAATTGAAATGTGTGGAGGACAAAAGGAAATTTTGGAGGAATCACCCCCAGCTCACTAAACATAAAAGTCATGAAAGCAGAAATGCAATCGCCTGCGGCCACACCACCTTGAATAAGCCTGATCTCAGAAGCTAAGCAATGTTGGGCTTGGTTAGTACTTGGATGGGAGACCACCTGGGAATATCAAGTGCTGCAGGCATTACATTTTAGTAATTACATTTTACAATTGAAATGTGTGGAGGACAAAAGGAAATTTTGGAGGAATCACCCCCAGCTCACTAAACATAAAAGTCATGAAAGCAGAAATGCAATCGCCTGCGGCCACACCACCTTGAATAAGCCTGATCTCGTCTGATCTCAGAAGCTAAGCAATGTTGGGCTTGGTTAGTACTTGGATGGGAGACCACCTGGGAATATCAAGTGCTGCAGGCATTACATTTTACAATTGAAATGTGTGGAGGACAAAAGGAAATTTTGGAGGAATCAATTCCAGCTCACTAAACATAAAAGTCATGAAAGCAGAAATGCAATCGCCTGCGGCCACACCACCTTGAATAAGCCTGATCTCGTCTGATCTCAGAAGCTAAGCAATGTTGGGCTTGGTTAGTACTTGGATGGGAGACCACCTGGGAATATCAAGTGCTGCAGGCATTACATTTTACAATTGAAATGTGTGGAGGACAAAAGGAAATTTTGGAGGAATCACCCCCAGCTCACTAAACATAAAAGTCATGAAAGCAGAAATGCAATCGCCTGCGGCCACACCACCTTGAATAAGCCTGATCTCAGAAGCTAAGCAATGTTGGGCTTGGTTAGTACTTGGATGGGAGACCACCTGGGAATATCAAGTGCTGCAGGCATTACATTTTACAATTGAAATGTGTGGAGGACAAAAGGAAATTTTGGAGGAATCACCCCCAGCTCACTAAACATAAAAGTCATGAAAGCAGAAATGCAATCGCCTGCGGCCACACCACCTTGAATAAGCCTGATCTCGTCTGATCTCAGAAGCTAAGCAATGTTGGGCTTGGTTAGTACTTGGATGGGAGACCACCTGGGAATATCAAGTGCTGCAGGCATTACATTTTACAATTGAAATGTGTGGAGGACAAAAGGAAATTTTGGAGGAATCACCCCCAGCTCACTAAACATAAAAGTCATGAAAGCAGAAATGCAATCGCCTGCGGCCACACCACCTTGAATAAGCCTGATCTCGTCTGATCTCAGAAGCTAAGCAATGTTGGGCTTGGTTAGTACTTGGATGGGAGACCACCTGGGAATATCAAGTGCTGCAGGCATTACATTTTTGTAATTACATTTTACAATTGAAATGTGTGGAGGACAAAAGGAAATTTTGGAGGAATCACCCCCAGCTCACTAAACATAAAAGTCATGAAAGCAGAAATGCAATCGCCTGCGGCCACACCACCTTGAATAAGCCTGATCTCGTCTGATCTCAGAAGCTAAGCAATGTTGGGCTTGGTTAGTACTTGGATGGGAGACCACCTGGAAATATCAAGTGCTGCAGGCATTACATTTTTGTAATTACATTTTACAATTGAAATGTGTGGAGGACAAAAGGAAATTTTGGAGGAATCACCCCCAGCTCACTAAACATAAAAGTCATGAAAGCAGAAATGCAATCGCCTGCGGCCACACCACCTTGAATAAGCCTGATCTCGTCTGATCTCAGAAGCTAAGCAATGTTGGGCTTGGTTAGTACTTGGATGGGAGACCACCTGGGAATATCAAGTGCTGCAGGCATTACATTTTACAATAGAAATGTGTGGAGGACAAAAGGAAATTTTGGAGGAATCACCCCCAGCTCACTAAACATAAAAGTCATGAAAGCAGAAATGCAATCGCCTGCGGCCACACCACCTTGAATAAGCCTGATCTCGTCTGATCTCAGAAGCTAAGCAATGTTGGGCTTGGTTAGTACTTGGATGGGAGACCACCTGGGAATATCAAGTGCTGCAGGCACTACATTTTACAATAGAAATGTGTGGAGGACAAAAGGAAATTTTGGAGGAATCACCCCCAGCTCACTAAACATAAAAGTCATGAAAGCAGAAATGCAATCGCCTGCGGCCACACCACCTTGAATAAGCCTGATCTTGTCTGATCTCAGAAGCTAAGCAATGTTGGGCTTGGTTAGTACTTGGATGGGAGACCACCTGGGAATATCAAGTGCTGCAGGCATTACATTTTACAATTGAAATGTGTGGAGGACAAAAGGAAATTTTGGAGGAATCACCCCCAGCTCACTAAACATAAAAGTCATGAAAGCAGAAATGCAATCGCCTGCGGCCACACCACCTTGAATAAGCCTGATCTCGTCTGATCTCCGAAGCTAAGCAATGTTGGGCTTGGTTAGTACTTGGATGGGAGACCACCTGGGAATATCAAGTGCTGAAGGCATTACATTTTACAATTGAAATGTGTGGAGGACAAAAGGAAATTTTGGAGGAATCACCCCCAGCTCACTAAACATAAAAGTCATGAAAGCAGAAATGCAATCGCCTGCGGCCACACCACCTTGAATAAGCCTGATCTCGTCTGATCTCAGAAGCTAAGCAATGTTGGGCTTGGTTAGTACTTGGATGGGAGACCACCTGGGGATATCAAGTGCTGCAGGCATTACATTTTACAATTGAAATGTGTGGAGGTCAAAAGGAAATTTTGGAGGAATCACCCCCAGCTCAATAAACATAAAAGTCATGAAAGCAGAAATGCAATCGCCTGCGGCCACACCACCTTGAATAAGCCTGATCTCGTCTGATCTCAGAAGCTAAGCAATGTTGGGCTTGGTTAGTACTTGGATGGGAGACCACCTGGGAATATCAAGTGCTGCAGGCATTACATTTTACAATTGAAATGTGTGGAGGACAAAAGGAAATTTTGGAGGAATCACCCCCAGCTCACTAAACATAAAAGTCATGAAAGCAGAAATGCAATCGCCTGCGGCCACACCACCTTGAATAATCCTGATCTCGTCTGATCTCAGAAGCTAAGCAATGTTGGGCTTGGTTAGTACTTGGATGGGAGACCACCTGGGAATATCAAGTGCTTCAGGCATTACATTTTAGTAATTACATTTTACAATTGAAATGTGTGGAGGACAAAAGGAAATTTTGGAGGAATCACCCCCAGCTCACTAAACATAAAAGTCATGAAAGCAGAAATGCAATCGCCTGCGGCCACACCACCATGAATAAGCCTGATCTCGTCTGATCTCAGAAGCTAAGCAATGTTGGGCTTGGTTAGTACTTGGATGGGAGACCACCTGGGAATATCAAGTGCTGCAGGCATTACATTTTACAATTGAAATGTGTGGAGGACAAAAGGAAATTTTGGAGGAATCACCCCCAGCTCACTAAACATAAAAGTCATGAAAGCAGAAATGCAATCGCCTGCGGCCACACCACCTTGAATAAGCCTGATCTCGTCTGATCTCAGAAGCTAAGCAATGTTGGGCTTGGTTAGTACTTGGATGGGAGACCACCTGGGAATATCAAGTGCTGCAGGCATTACATTTTTGTAATTACATTTTACAATTGAAATGTGTGGAGGACAAAAGGAAATTTTGGAGGAATCACCCCCAGCTCACTAAACATAAAAGTCATGAAAGCAGAAATGCAATCGCCTGCGGCCACACCACCTTGAATAAGCCTGATCTCGTCTGATCTCAGAAGCTAAGCAATGTTGGGCTTGGTTAGTACTTGGATGGGAGACCACCTGGGAATATCAAGTGCTGCAGGCATTACATTTTTGTAATTACATTTTACAATTGAAATGTGTGGAGGACAAAAGGAAATTTTGGAGGAATCACCCCCAGCTCACTAAACATAAAAGTCATGAAAGCAGAAATGCAATCGCCTGCGGCCACACCACCTTGAATAAGCCTGATCTCGTCTGATCTCAGAAGCTAAGCAATGTTGGGCTTGGTTAGTACTTGGATGGGAGACCACCTGGGAATATCAAGTGCTGCAGGCATTACATTTTTGTAATTACATTTTACAATTGAAATGTGTGGAGGACAAAAGGAAATTTTGGAGGAATCACCCCCAGCTCACTAAACATAAAAGTCATGAAAGCAGAAATGCAATCGCCTGCGGCCACACCACCTTGAATAAGCCTGATCTCGTCTGATCTCAGAAGCTAAGCAATGTTGGGCTTGGTTAGTACTTGGATGGGAGACCACCTGGGAATATCAAGTGCTGCAGGCATTACATTTTACAATTGAAATGTGTGGAGGACAAAAGGAAATTTTGGAGGAATCACCCCCAGCTCACTAAACATAAAAGTCATGAAAGCAGAAATGCAATCGCCTGCGGCCACACCACCTTGAATAAGCCTGATCTCGTCTGATCTCAGAAGCTAAGCAATGTTGGGCTTGGTTAGTACTTGGATGGGAGACCACCTGGGAATATCAAGTGCTGCAGGCATTACATTTTACAATAGAAATGTGTGGAGGACAAAAGGAAATTTTGGAGGAATCACCCCCAGCTCACTAAACATAAAAGTCATGAAAGCAGAAATGCAATCGCCTGCGGCCACACCACCTTGAATAAGCCTGATCTCGTCTAATCTCAGAAGCTAAGCAATGTTGGGCTTGGTTAGTACTTGGATGGGAGACCACCTGGGAATATCAAGTGCTGCAGGCATTACATTTTTGTAATTACATTTTACAATTGAAATGTGTGGAGGACAAAAGGAAATTTTGGAGGAATCACCCCCAGCTCACTAAACATAAAAGTCATGAAAGCAGAAATGCAATCGCCTGCGGCCACACCACCTTGAATAAGCCTGATCTCGTCTGATCTCAGAAGCTAAGCAATGTTGGGCTTGGTTAGTACTTGGATGGGAGACCACCTGGGAATATCAAGTGCTGCAGGCATTACATTTTTGTAATTACATTTTACAATTGAAATGTGTGGAGGACAAAAGGAAATTTTGGAGGAATCACCCCCAGCTCACTAAACATAAAAGTCATGAAAGCAGAAATGCAATCGCCTGCGGCCACACCACCTTGAATAACCCTGATCTCGTCTGATCTCAGAAGCTAAGCAATGTTGGGCTTGGTTAGTACTTGGATGGGAGACCACCTGGGAATATCAAGTGCTGCAGGCATTACATTTTACAATAGAAATGTGTGGAGGACAAAAGGAAATTTTGGAGGAATCACCCCCAGCTCACTAAACATAAAAGTCATGAAAGCAGAAATGCAATCGCCTGCGGCCACACCACCTTGAATAAGCCTGATCTCGTCTGATCTCAGAAGCTAAGCAATGTTGGGCTTGGTTAGTACTTGGATGGGAGACCACCTGGGAATATCAAGTGCTGCAGGCATTACATTTTAGTAATTACATTTTACAATTGAAATGTGTGGAGGACAAAAGGAAATTTTGGAGGAATCACCCCCAGCTCACTAAACATAAAAGTCATGAAAGCAGAAATGCAATCGCCTGCGGCCACACCACCTTGAATAAACCTGATCTCAGAAGCTAAGCAATGTTGGGCTTGGTTAGTACTTGGATGGGAGACCACCTGGGAATATCAAGTGCTACAGGCATTACATTTTTGTAATTACATTTTACAATTGAAATGTGTGGAGGACAAAAGGAAATTTTGGAGGAATCACCCCCAGCTCACTAAACATAAAAGTCATGAAAGCAGAAATGCAATCGCCTGCGGCCACACCACCTTGAATAAGCCTGATCTCGTCTGATCTCAGAAGCTAAGCAATGTTGGGCTTGGTTAGTACTTGGATGGGAGACCACCTGGGAATATCAAGTGCTGCAGGCATTACATTTTACAATAGAAATGTGTGGAGGACAAAAGGAAATTTTGGAGGAATCACCCCCAGCTCACTAAACATAAAAGTCATGAAAGCAGAAATGCAATCGCCTGCGGCCACACCACCTTGAATAAGCCTGATCTCGTCTGATCTCAGAAGCTAAGCAATGTTGGGCTTGGTTAGTACTTGGATGGGAGACCACCTGGGAATATCAAGTGCTGCAGGCATTACATTTTTGTAATTACATTTTACAATTGAAATGTGTGGAGGACAAAAGGAAATTTTGGAGGAATCACCCCCAGCTCACTAAACATAAAAGTCATGAAAGCAGAAATGCAATCGCCTGCGGCCACACCACCTTGAATAAGCCTGATCTCGTCTGATCTCAGAAGCTAAGCAATGTTGGGCTTGGTTAGTACTTGGATGGGAGACCACCTGGGAATATCAAGTGCTGCAGGCATTACATTTTTGTAATTACATTTTACAATTGAAATGTGTGCATTTCTGCTTTCATGACTTTTATGTTTAGTGAGCTGGGGGTGATTCCTCCAAAATTTCCTTTTGTCCTCCACACATTTCAATTGTAAAATGTAATTACAAAAATGTAATGCCTGCAGCACTTGATATTCCCAGGTGGTCTCCCATCCAAAAGGAAATTTTGGAGGAATCACCCCCAGCTCACTAAACATAAAAGTCATGAAAGCAGAAATGCAATCGCCTGCGGCCACACCACCTTGAATAAGCCTGATCTCGTCTGATCTCAGAAGCTAAGCAATGTTGGGCTTGGTTAGTACTTGGATGGGAGACCACCTGGGAATATCAAGTGCTGCAGGCATTACATTTTACAATAGAAATGTGTGGAGGACAAAAGGAAATTTTGGAGGAATCACCCCCAGCTCACTAAACATAAAAGTCATGAAAGCAGAAATGCCATCGCCTGTGGCCACACCACCTTGTATAAGCCTGATCTCGTCTGATCTCAGAAGCTAAGCAATGTTGGGCTTGGTTAGTACTTGGATGGGAGACCACCTGGGAATATCAAGTGCTGCAGGCATTACATTTTACAATTGAAATGTGTGGATGACAAAAGGAAATTTTGGAGGAATCACCCCCAGCTCACTAAACATAAAAGTCATGAAAGCAGAAATGCAATCGCCTGCGGCCACACCACCTTGAATAAGCCTGATCTCGTCTGATCTCAGAAGCTAAGCAATGTTGGGCTTGGTTAGTCTTTGGATGGGAGACCACCTGGGAATATCAAGTGCTGCAGGCATTACATTTTAGTAATTACATTTTACAATTGAAATGTGTGGAGGACAAAAGGAAATTTTGGAGGAATCACCCCCAGCTCACTAAACATAAAAGTCATGAAAGCAGAACTGCAATCGCCTGCGGCCACACCACCTTGAATAAGCCTGATCTCGTCTGATCTCAGAAGCTAAGCAATGTTGGGCTTGGTTAGTACTTGGATGGGAGACCACCTGGGAATATCAAGTGCTGCAGGCATTACATTTTACAATTGAAATGTGTGGAGGACAAAAGGAAATTTTGGAGGAATCACCCCCAGCTCACTAAACATAAAAGTCATGAAAGCAGAAATGCAATCGCCTGCGGCCACACCACCTTGAATAAGCCTGATCTCGTCTGATCTCAGAAGCTAAGCAATGTTGGGCTTGGTTAGTACTTGGATGGGAGACCACCTGGGAATATCAAGTGCTGCAGGCATTACATTTTTGTAATTACATTTTACAATTGAAATGTGTGGAGGACAAAAGGAAATTTTGGAGGAATCACCCCCAGCTCACTAAACATAAAAGTCATGAAAGCAGAAATGCAATCGCCTGCGGCCACACCACCTTGAATAAGCCTGATCTCGTCTGATCTCAGAAGCTAAGCAATGTTGGGCTTGGTTAGTACTTGGATGGGAGACCACCTGGGAATATCAAGTGCTGCAGGCATTACATTTTAGTAATTACATTTTACAATTGAAATGTGTGGAGGACAAAAGGAAATTTTGGAGGAATCACCCCCAGCTCACTAAACATAAAAGTCATGAAAGCAGAAATGCAATCGCCTGCGGCCACACCACCTTGAATAAGCCTGATCTCGTCTGATCTCAGAAGCTAAGCAACGTTGGGCTTGGTTAGTACTTGGATGGGAGACCACCTGGGAATATCAAGTGCTGCAGGCATTACATTTTACAATTGAAATGTGTGGAGGACAAAAGGAAATTTTGGAGGAATCACCCCCAGCTCACTAAACATAAAAGTCATGAAAGCAGTAATGCAATTGCCTGCGGCCACACCACCTTGAATAAGCCTGATCTCGTCTAATCTCAGAAGCTAAGCAATGTTGGGCTTGGTTAGTACTTGGATGGGAGACCACCTGGGAATATCAAGTGCTGCAGGCATTACATTTTAGTAATTACATTTTACAATTGAAATGTGTGCATTTCTGCTTTCATGACTTTTATGTTTAGTGAGCTGGGGGTGATTCCTCCAAAATTTCCTTTTGTCCTCCACACATTTCAATTGTAAAATGTAATTACAAAAATGTAATGCCTGCAGCACTTGATATTCCCAGGTGGTCTCCCATCCAAAAGGAAATTTTGGAGGAATCACCCCCAGCTCACTAAACATAAAAGTCATGAAAGCAGAAATGCAATCGCCTGCGGCCACACCACCTTGAATAAGCCTGATCTCGTCTGATCTCAGAAGCTAAGCAATGTTGGGCTTGGTTAGTACTTGGATGGGAGACCACCTGGGAATATCAAGTGCTGCAGGCATTACATTTTTGTAATTACATTTTACAATTGAAATGTGTGGAGGACAAAAGGAAATTTTGGAGGAATCACCCCCAGCTCACTAAACATAAAAGTCATGAAAGCAGAAATGCAGTCGCCTGCGGCCACACCACCTTGAATAAGCCTGATCTCGTCTGATCTCAGAAGCTAAGCAATGTTGGGCTTGGTTAGTACTTGGATGGGAGACCACCTGGGAATATCAAGTGCTGCAGGCATTACATTTTAGTAATTACATTTTACAATTGAAATGTGTGGAGGACAAAAGGAAATTTTGGAGGAATCACCCCCAGCTCACTAAACATAAAAGTCATGAAAGCAGAAATGCAATCGCCTGCGGCCACACCACCTTGAATAAGCCTGATCTCGTCTGATCTCAGAAGCTAAGCAACGTTGGGCTTGGTTAGTACTTGGATGGGAGACCACCTGGGAATATCAAGTGCTGCAGGCATTACATTTTACAATTGAAATGTGTGGAGGACAAAAGGAAATTTTGGAGGAATCACCCCCAGCTCACTAAACATAAAAGTCATGAAAGCAGAAATGCAATTGCCTGCAGCCACACCACCTTGAATAAGCCTGATCTCGTCTAATCTCAGAAGCTAAGCAATGTTGGGCTTGGTTAGTACTTGGATGGGAGACCACCTGGGAATATCAAGTGCTGCAGGCATTACATTTTACAATTGAAATGTGTGGAGGACAAAAGGAAATTTTGGAGGAATCACCCCCAGCTCACTAAACATAAAAGTCATGAAAGCAGAAATGCAATCGCCTGCGGCCACACCACCTTGAATAAGCCTGATCTCGTCTGATCTCAGAAGCTAAGCAATGTTGGGCTTGGTTAGTACTTGGATGGGAGACCACCTGGGAATATCAAGTGCTGCAGGCATTACATTTTACAATTGAAATGTGTGGAGGACAAAAGGAAATTTTGGAGGAATCACCCCCAGCTCACTAAACATAAAAGTCATGAAAGCAGAAATGCAATCGCCTGCGGCCACACCACCTTGAATAAGCCTGATCTCGCCTGATCTCGTCTGATCTCAGAAGCTAAGCAATGTTGGGCTTGGTTAGTACTTGGATGGGAGACCACCTGGGAATATCAAGTGCTGCAGGCATTACATTTTAGTAATTACATTTTACAATTGAAATGTGTGGAGGACAAAAGGAAATTTTGGAGGAATCACCCCCAGCTCACTAAACATAAAAGTCATGAAAGCAGAAATGCAATCGCCTGCGGCCACACCACCTTGAATAAGCCTGATCTCGTCTGATCTCAGAAGCTAAGCAATGTTGGGCTTGGTTAGTACTTGGATGGGAGACCACCTGGGAATATCAAGTGCTGCAGGCATTACATTTTACAATTGAAATGTGTGGAGGACAAAAGGAAATTTTGGAGGAATCACCCCCAGCTCACTAAACATAAAAGTCATGAAAGCAGAAATGCAATCGCCTGCGGCCACACCACCTTGAATAAGCCTGATCTCGTCTGATCTCAGAAGCTAAGCAATGTTGGGCTTGGTTAGTACTTGGATGGGAGACCACCTGGGAATATCAAGTGCTGCAGGCATTACATTTTACAATTGAAATGTGTGGAGGACAAAAGGAAATTTTGGAGGAATCACCCCCAGCTCACTAAACATAAAAGTCATGAAAGCAGTAATGCAATCGCCTGCGGCCACACCACCTTGAATAAGCCTGATCTCGTCTGATCTCAGAAGCTAAGCAATGTTGGGCTTGGTTAGTACTTGGATGGGAGACCACCTGGGAATATCAAGTGCTGCAGGCATTACATTTTACAATTGAAATGTGTGGAGGACAAAAGGAAATTTTGGAGGAATCACCCCCAGCTCACTAAACATAAAAGTCATGAAAGCAGAAATGCAATCGCCTGCGGCCACACCACCTTGAATAAGCCTGATCTCGTCTGATCTCAGAAGCTAAGCAATGTTGGGCTTGGTTAGTACTTGGATGGGAGACCACCTGGGAATATCAAGTGCTGCAGGCATTACATTTTACAATTGAAATGTGTGGAGGACAAAAGGAAATTTTGGAGGAATCACCCCCAGCTCACTAAACATAAAAGTCATGAAAGCAGAAATGCAATCGCCTGCGGCCACACCACCTTGAATAAGCCTGATCTCGTCTGATCTCAGAAGCTAAGCAATGTTGGGCTTGGTTAGTACTTGGATGGGAGACCACCTGGGAATATCAAGTGCTGCAGGCATTACATTTTAGTAATTACATTTTACAATTGAAATGTGTGGAGGACAAAAGGAAATTTTGGAGGAATCACCCCCAGCTCACTAAACATAAAAGTCATGAAAGCAGAAATGCAGTCGCCTGCGGCCACACCACCTTGAATAAGCCTGATCTCGTCTGATCTCAGAAGCTAAGCAATGTTGGGCTTGGTTAGTACTTGGATGGGAGACCACCTGGGAATATCAAGTGCTGCAGGCATTACATTTTTCAATTGAAATGTGTGGAGGACAAAAGGAAATTTTGGAGGAATCACCCCCAGCTCACTAAACATAAAAGTCATGAAAGCAGAAATGCAATCGCCTGCGGCCACACCACCTTGAATAAGCCTGATCTCGTCTGATCTCAGAAGCTAAGCAATGTTGGGCTTGGTTAGTACTTGGATGGGAGACCACCTGGGAATATCAAGTGCTGCAGGCATTACATTTTAGTAATTACATTTTACAATTGAAATGTGTGGAGGACAAAAGGAAATTTTGGAGGAATCACCCCCAGCTCACTAAACATAAAAGTCATGAAAGCAGAAATGCAGTCGCCTGCGGCCACACCACCTTGAATAAGCCTGATCTCGTCTGATCTCAGAAGCTAAGCAATGTTGGGCTTGGTTAGTACTTGGATGGGAGACCACCTGGGAATATCAAGTGCTGCAGGCATTACATTTTTCAATTGAAATGTGTGGAGGACAAAAGGAAATTTTGGAGGAATCACCCCCAGCTCACTAAACATAAAAGTCATGAAAGCAGAAATGCAATCGCCTGCGGCCACACCACCTTGAATAAGCCTGATCTCGTCTGATCTCAGAAGCTAAGCAATGTTGGGCTTGGTTAGTACTTGGATGGGAGACCACCTGGGAATATCAAGTGCTGCAGGCATTACATTTTAGTAATTACATTTTACAATTGAAATGTGTGGACAAAAGGAAATTTTGGAGGAATCACCCCCAGCTCACTAAACATAAAAGTCATGAAAGCAGAAATGCAATTGCCTGCGGCCACACCACCTTGAATAAGCCTGATCTCAGAAGCTAAGCAATGTTGGGCTTGGTTAGTACTTGGATGGGAGACCACCTGGGAATATCAAGTGCTGCAGGCATTACATTTTTGTAATTACATTTTACAATTGAAATGTGTGGAGGACAAAAGGAAATTTTGGAGGAATCACCCCCAGCTCACTAAACATAAAAGTCATGAAAGCAGAAATGCAATCGCCTGCGGCCACACCACCTTGAATAAGCCTGATCTCAGAAGCTAAGCAATGTTGGGCTTGGTTAGTACTTGGATGGGAGACCACCTGGGAATATCAAGTGCTGCAGGCATTACATTTTTGTAATTACATTTTACAATTGAAATGTGTGGAGGACAAAAGGAAATTTTGGAGGAATCACCCCCAGCTCACTAAACATAAAAGTCATGAAAGCAGAAATGCAATCGCCTGCGGCCACACCACCTTGAATAAGCCTGATCTCGTCTGATCTCAGAAGCTAAGCAATGTTGGGCTTGGTTAGTACTTGGATGGGAGACCACCTGGGAATATCAAGTGCTGCAGGCATTACATTTTACAATTGAAATGTGTGGAGGACAAAAGGAAATTTTGGAGGAATCACCCCCAGCTCACTAAACATAAAAGTCATGAAAGCAGAACTGCAATCGCCTGCGGCCACACCACCTTGGATAAGTCTGATCTCAGAAGCTAAGCAATGTTGGGCTTGGTTAGTACTTGGATGGGAGACCACCTGGGAATATCAAGTGCTGCAGGCATTACATTTTACAATAGAAATGTGTGGAGGACAAAAGGAAATTTTGGAGGAATCACCCCCAGCTCACTAAACATAAAAGTCATGAAAGCAGAAATGCAATCGCCTGCGGCCACACCACCTTGAATAAGCCTGATCTCGTCTGATCTCAGAAGCTAAGCAATGTTGGGCTTGGTTAGTACTTGGATGGGAGACCACCTGGGAATATCAAGTGCTGCAGGCATTACATTTTAGTAATTACATTTTACAATTGAAATGTGTGGAGGACAAAAGGAAATTTTGGAGGAATCACCCCCAGCTCACTAAACATAAAAGTCATGAAAGCAGAAATGCAATCGCCTGCGGCCACACCACCTTGAATAAGCCTGATCTCGTCTGATCTCAGAAGCTAAGCAATGTTGGGCTTGGTTAGTACTTGGATGGGAGACCACCTGGGAATATCAAGTGCTGCAGGCATTACATTTTACAATTGAAATGTGTGGAGGACAAAAGGAAATTTTGGAGGAATCACCCCCAGCTCACTAAACATAAAAGTCATGAAAGCAGAAATGCAATCGCCTGCGGCCACACCACCTTGAATAAGCCTGATCTCGTCTGATCTCAGAAGCTAAGCAATGCTGGGCTTGGTTAGTACTTGGATGGGAGACCACCTGGGAATATCAAGTGCTGCAGGCATTACATTTTAGGAATTACATTTTACAATTGAAATGTGTGGAGGATAAAAGGAAATTTTGGAGGAATCACCCCCAGCTCACTAAACATAAAAGTCATGAAAGCAGAAATGCAATCGCCTGCGGCCACACCACCTTGAATAAGCCTGATCTCGTCTGATCTCAGAAGCTAAGCAATGTTGGGCTTGGTTAGTACTTGGATGGGAGACCACCTGGGAATATCAAGTGCTGCAGGCATTACATTTTACAATTGAAATGTGTGGAGGACAAAAGGAAATTTTGGAGGAATCACCCCCAGCTCACTAAACATAAAAGTCATGAAAGCAGAAATGCAATCGCCTGTGGCCACACCACCTTGGATAAGTCTGATCTCAGAAGCTAAGCAATGTTGGGCTTGGTTAATACTTGGATGGGAGACCACCTGGGAATATCAAGTGCTGCAGGCATTACATTTTACAATTGAAATGTGTGGAGGACAAAAGGAAATTTTGGAGGAATCACCCCCAGCTCACTAAACATAAAAGTCATGAAAGCAGAAATGCAATCGCCTGCGGCCACACCACCTTGAATAAGCCTGATCTCGTCTGATCTCAGAAGCTAAGCAATGTTGGGCTTGGTTAGTACTTGGATGGGAGACCACCTGGGAATATCAAGTGCTGCAGGCATTACATTTTAGTAATTACATTTTACAATTGAAATGTGTGGACAAAAGGAAATTTTGGAGGAATCACCCCCAGCTCACTAAACATAAAAGTCATGAAAGCAGAAATGCAATTGCCTGCGGCCACACCACCTTGAATAAGCCTGATCTCAGAAGCTAAGCAATGTTGGGCTTGGTTAGTACTTGGATGGGAGACCACCTGGGAATATCAAGTGCTGCAGGCATTACATTTTTGTAATTACATTTTACAATTGAAATGTGTGGAGGACAAAAGGAAATTTTGGAGGAATCACCCCCAGCTCACTAAACATAAAAGTCATGAAAGCAGAAATGCAATCGCCTGCGGCCACACCACCTTGAATAAGCCTGATCTCAGAAGCTAAGCAATGTTGGGCTTGGTTAGTACTTGGATGGGAGACCACCTGGGAATATCAAGTGCTGCAGGCATTACATTTTTGTAATTACATTTTACAATTGAAATGTGTGGAGGACAAAAGGAAATTTTGGAGGAATCACCCCCAGCTCACTAAACATAAAAGTCATGAAAGCAGAAATGCAATCGCCTGCGGCCACACCACCTTGAATAAGCCTGATCTCGCCTGATCTCGTCTGATCTCAGAAGCTAAGCAATGTTGGGCTTGGTTAGTACTTGGATGGGAGACCACCTGGGAATATCAAGTGCTGCAGGCATTACATTTTTGTAATTACATTTTACAATTGAAATGTGTGGAGGACAAAAGGAAATTTTGGAGGAATCACCCCCAGCTCACTAAACATAAAAGTCATGAAAGCAGAAATGCAATCGCCTGCGGCCACACCACCTTGAATAAGCCTGATCTCGTCTGATCTCAGAAGCTAAGCAATGTTGGGCTTGGTTAGTACTTGGATGGGAGACCGCCTGGGAATATCAAGTGCTGCAGGCATTACATTTTACAATTGAAATGTGTGGAGGACAAAAGGAAATTTTGGAGGAATCACCCCCAGCTCACTAAACATAAAAGTCATGAAAGCAGAAATGCAATCGCCTGCGGCCACACCACCTTGAATAAGCCTGATCTCGTCTGATCTCAGAAGCTAAGCAATGTTGGGCTTGGTTAGTACTTGGATGGGAGACCACCTGGGAATATCAAGTGCTGCAGGCATTACATTTTACAATTGAAATGTGTGGAGGACAAAAGGAAATTTTGGAGGAATCACCCCCAGCTCACTAAACATAAAAGTCATGAAAGCAGAAATGCAATCGCCTGCGGCCACACCACCTTGGATAAGTCTGATCTCAGAAGCTAAGCAATGTTGGGCTTGGTTAGTACTTGGATGGGAGACCACCTGGGAATATCAAGTGCTGCAGGCATTACATTTTACAATAGAAATGTGTGGAGGACAAAAGGAAATTTTGGAGGAATCACCCCCAGCTCACTAAACATAAAAGTCATGAAAGCAGAAATGCAATCGCCTGCGGCCACACCACCTTGAATAAGCCTGATCTCGTCTGATCTCAGAAGCTAAGCAATGTTGGGCTTGGTTAGTACTTGGATGGGAGACCACCTGGGAATATCAAGTGCTGCAGGCATTACATTTTAGTAATTACATTTTACAATTGAAATGTGTGGAGGACAAAAGGAAATTTTGGAGGAATCACCCCCAGCTCACTAAACATAAAAGTCATGAAAGCAGAAATGCAATCGCCTGCGGCCACACCACCTTGAATAAGCCTGATCTCGTCTGATCTCAGAAGCTAAGCAATGTTGGGCTTGGTTAGTACTTGGATGGGAGACCACCTGGGAATATCAAGTGCTGCAGGCATTACATTTTACAATTGAAATGTGTGGAGGACAAAAGGAAATTTTGGAGGAATCACCCCCAGCTCACTAAACATAAAAGTCATGAAAGCAGAAATGCAATCGCCTGCGGCCACACCACCTTGAATAAGCCTGATCTCGTCTGATCTCAGAAGCTAAGCAATGTTGGGCTTGGTTAGTACTTGGATGGGAGACCACCTGGGAATATCAAGTGCTGCAGGCATTACATTTTAGGAATTACATTTTACAATTGAAATGTGTGGAGGATAAAAGGAAATTTTGGAGGAATCACCCCCAGCTCACTAAACATAAAAGTCATGAAAGCAGAAATGCAATTGCCTGCGGCCACACCACCTTGAATAAGCCTGATCTCGTCTGATCTCAGAAGCTAAGCAATGTTGGGCTTGGTTAGTACTTGGATGGGAGACCACCTGGGAATATCAAGTGCTGCAGGCATTACATTTTACAATTGAAATGTGTGGAGGACAAAAGGAAATTTTGGAGGAATCACCCCCAGCTCACTAAACATAAAAGTCATGAAAGCAGAAATGCAATCGCCTGCGGCCACACCACCTTGGATAAGTCTGATCTCAGAAGCTAAGCAATGTTGGGCTTGGTTAATACTTGGATGGGAGACCACCTGGGAATATCAAGTGCTGCAGGCATTACATTTTACAATTGAAATGTGTGGAGGACAAAAGGAAATTTTGGAGGAATCACCCCCAGCTCACTAAACATAAAAGTCATGAAAGCAGAAATGCAATCGCCTGCGGCCACACCACCTTGAATAAGCCTGATCTCGTCTGATCTCAGAAGCTAAGCAATGTTGGGCTTGGTTAGTACTTGGATGGGAGACCACCTGGGAATATCAAGTGCTGCAGGCATTACATTTTACAATTGAAATGTGTGGAGGACAAAAGGAAATTTTGGAGGAATCACCCCCAGCTCACTAAACATAAAAGTCATGAAAGCAGAAATGCAATCGCCTGCGGCCACACCACCTTGAATAAGCCTGATCTCGTCTGATCTCAGAAGCTAAGCAATGTTGGGCTTGGTTAGTACTTGGATGGGAGACCACCTGGGAATATCAAGTGCTGCAGGCATTACATTTTACAATTGAAATGTGTGGAGGACAAAAGGAAATTTTGGAGGAATCACCCCCAGCTCACTAAACATAAAAGTCATGAAAGCAGAAATGCAATCGCCTGCGGCCACACCACCTTGAATAAGCCTGATCTCGTCTGATCTCAGAAGCTAAGCAATGTTGGGCTTGGTTAGTACTTGGATGGGAGACCACCTGGGAATATCAAGTGCTGCAGGCATTACATTTTACAATTGAAATGTGTGGAGGACAAAAGGAAATTTTGGAGGAATCACCCCCAGCTCACTAAACATAAAAGTCATGAAAGCAGAACTGCAATCGCCTGCGGCCACACCACCTTGAATAAGCCTGATCTCGTCTGATCTCAGAAGCTAAGCAATGTTGGGCTTGGTTAGTACTTGGATGGGAGACCACCTGGGAATATCAAGTGCTGCAGGCATTACATTTTACAATTGAAATGTGTGGAGGACAAAAGGAAATTTTGGAGGAATCACCCCCAGCTCACTAAACATAAAAGTCATGAAAGCAGAAATGCAATCGCCTGCGGCCACACCACCTTGAATAAGCCTGATCTCGTCTGATCTCAGAAGCTAAGCAATGTTGGGCTTGGTTAGTACTTGGATGGGAGACCACCTGGGAATATCAAGTGCTGCAGGCATTACATTTTACAATTGAAATGTGTGGAGGACAAAAGGAAATTTTGGAGGAATCACCCCCAGCTCACTAAACATAAAAGTCATGAAAGCAGAAATGCAATCGCCTGCGGCCACACCACCTTGAATAAGCCTGATCTCGTCTGATCTCAGAAGCTAAGCAATGTTGGGCTTGGTTAGTACTTGGATGGGAGACCACCTGGGAATATCAAGTGCTGCAGGCATTACATTTTTGTAATTACATTTTACAATTGAAATGTGTGGAGGACAAAAGGAAATTTTGGAGGAATCACCCCCAGCTCACTAAACATAAAAGTCATGAAAGCAGAAATACAATCGCCTGCGGCCACACCACCTTGAATAAGCCTGATCTCGTCTAATCTCAGAAGCTAAGCAATGTTGGGCTTGGTTAGTACTTGGATGGGAGACCACCTGGGAATATCAAGTGCTGCAGGCATTACATTTTTGTAATTACATTTTACAATTGAAATGTGTGGAGGACAAAAGGAAATTTTGGAGGAATCACCCCCAGCTCACTAAACATAAAAGTCATGAAAGCAGAAATGCAATCGCCTGCGGCCACACCACCTTGAATAAGCCTGATCTCGTCTGATCTCAGAAGCTAAGCAATGTTGGGCTTGGTTAGTACTTGGATGGGAGACCACCTGGGAATATCAAGTGCTGCAGGCATTACATTTTACAATTGAAATGTGTGGAGGACAAAAGGAAATTTTGGAGGAATCACCCCCAGCTCACTAAACATAAAAGTCATGAAAGCAGAAATGCAATCGCCTGCGGCCACACCACCTTGAATAAGCCTGATCTCGTCTGATCTCAGAAGCTAAGCAATGTTGGGCTTGGTTAGTACTTGGATGGGAGACCACCTGGGAATATCAAGTGCTGCAGGCATTACATTTTACAATTGAAATGTGTGGAGGACAAAAGGAAATTTTGGAGGAATCACCCCCAGCTCACTAAACATAAAAGTCATGAAAGCAGAAATGCAATCGCCTGCGGCCACACCACCTTGAATAAGCCTGATCTCGTCTGATCTCAGAAGCTAAGCAATGTTGGGCTTGGTTAGTACTTGGATGGGAGACCACCTGGGAATATCAAGTGCTGCAGGCATTACATTTTTGTAATTACATTTTACAATTGAAATGTGTGGAGGACAAAAGGAAATTTTGGAGGAATCACCCCCAGCTCACTAAACATAAAAGTCATGAAAGCAGAAATGCAATCGCCTGCGGCCACACCACCTTGAATAAGCCTGATCTCGTCTGATCTCAGAAGCTAAGCAATGTTGGGCTTGGTTAGTACTTGGATGGGAGACCACCTGGGAATATCAAGTGCTGCAGGCATTACATTTTACAATTGAAATGTGTGGAGGACAAAAGGAAATTTTGGAGGAATCACCCCCAGCTCACTAAACATAAAAGTCATGAAAGCAGAAATGCAATCGCCTGCGGCCACACCACCTTGAATAAGCCTGATCTCGTCTGATCTCAGAAGCTAAGCAATGTTGGGCTTGGTTAGTACTTGGATGGGAGACCACCTGGGAATATCAAGTGCTGCAGGCATTACATTTTACAATTGAAATGTGTGGAGGACAAAAGGAAATTTTGGAGGAATCACCCCCAGCTCACTAAACATAAAAGTCATGAAAGCAGAAATGCAATCGCCTGCGGCCACACCACCTTGAATAAGCCTGATCTCAGAAGCTAAGCAATGTTGGGCTTGGTTAGTACTTGGATGGGAGACCACCTGGGAATATCAAGTGCTGCAGGCATTACATTTTACAATTGAAATGTGTGGAGGACAAAAGGAAATTTTGGAGGAATCACCCCCAGCTCACTAAACATAAAAGTCATGAAAGCAGAAATGCAATCGCCTGCGGCCACACCACCTTGAATAAGCCTGATCTCGTCTGATCTCAGAAGCTAAGCAATGTTGGGCTTGGTTAGTACTTGGATGGGAGACCTCCTGGGAATATCAAGTGCTGCAGGCATTACATTTTACAATTGAAATGTGTGGAGGACAAAAGGAAATTTTGGAGGAATCACCCCCAGCTCACTAAACATAAAAGTCATGAAAGCAGAAATGCAATCGCCTGCGGCCACACCACCTTGAATAAGCCTGATCTCGTCTGATCTCAGAAGCTAAGCAATGTTGGGCTTGGTTAGTACTTGGATGGGAGACCACCTGGGAATATCAAGTGCTGCAGGCATTACATTTTACAATTGAAATGTGTGGAGGACAAAAGGAAATTTTGGAGGAATCACCCCCAGCTCACTAAACATAAAAGTCATGAAAGCAGAAATGCAATCGCCTGCGGCCACACCACCTTGAATAAGCCTGATCTCGTCTGATCTCAGAAGCTAAGCAATGTTGGGCTTGCTTAGTACTTGGATGGGAGACCTCCTGGGAATATCAAGTGCTGCAGGCATTACATTTTACAATTGAAATGTGTGGAGGACAAAAGGAAATTTTGGAGGAATCACCCCCAGCTCACTAAACATAAAAGTCATGAAAGCAGAAATGCAATCGCCTGCGGCCACACCACCTTGAATAAGCCTGATTTCGTCTGATCTCAGAAGCTAAGCAATGTTGGGCTTGGTTAGTACTTGGATGGGAGACCACGTGGGAATATCAAGTGCTGCAGGCATTACATTTTACAATTGAAATGTGTGGAGGACAAAAGGAAATTTTGGAGGAATCACCCCCAGCTCACTAAACATAAAAGTCATGAAAGCAGAAATGCAATCGCCTGCGGCCACACCACCTTGAATAAGCCTGATCTCGTCTGATCTCAGAAGCTAAGCAATGTTGGGCTTGGTTAGTACTTGGTTGGGAGACCACCTGGGAATATCAAGTGCTGCAGGCATTACATTTTTATAATTACATTTTACAATTGAAATGTGTGGAGGACAAAAGGAAATTTTGGAGGAATCACCCCCAGCTCACTAAACATAAAAGTCATGAAAGCAGAAATGCAATCGCCTGCGGCCACACCACCTTGAATAAGCCTGATCTCGTCTGATCTCAGAAGCTAAGCAATGTTGGGCTTGGTTAGTACTTGGATGGGAGACCACCTGGGAATATCAAGTGCTGCAGGCATTACATTTTAGTAATTACATTTTACAATTGAAATGTGTGGAGGACAAAAGGAAATTTTGGAGGAATCACCCCCAGCTCACTAAACATAAAAGTCATGAAAGCAGAAATGCAATCGCCTGTGGCCACACCACCTTGAATAAGCCTGATCTCGTCTGATCTCAGAAGCTAAGCAATGTTGGGCTTGGTTAGTACTTGGATGGGAGACCACCTGGGAATATCAAGTGCTGCAGGCATTACATTTTACAATTGAAATGTGTGGAGGACAAAAGGAAATTTTGGAGGAATCACCCCCAGCTCACTAAACATAAAAGTCATGAAAGCAGAAATGCAATCGCCTGCGGCCACACCACCTTGAATAAGCCTGATCTCGTCTGATCTCAGAAGCTAAGCAATGTTGGGCTTGGTTAGTACTTGGATGGGAGACCACCTGGGAATATCAAGTGCTGCAGGCATTACATTTTACAATAGAAATGTGTGGAGGACAAAAGGAAATTTTGGAGGAATCACCCCCAGCTCACTAAACATAAAAGTCATGAAAGCAGAAATGCAATCGCCTGCGGCCACACCACCTTGAATAAGCCTGATCTCGTCTGATCTCAGAAGCTAAGCAATGTTGGGCTTGGTTAGTACTTGGATGGGAGACCACCTGGGAATATCAAGTGCTGCAGGCATTACATTTTTGTAATTACATTTTACAATTGAAATGTGTGGAGGACAAAAGGAAATTTGGGAGGAATCACCCCCAGCTCACTAAACATAAAAGTCATGAAAGCAGAAACACAATCGCCTGCGGCCACACCACCTTGAATAAGCCTGATCTCGTCTGATCTCAGAAGCTAAGCAATGGTGGGCTTGGTTAGTACTTGGATGGGAGACCACGTGGGAATATCAAGTGCTGCAGGCATTACATTTTTGTAATTACATTTTACAATTGAAATGTGTGGAGGACAAAAGGAAATTTTGGAGGAATCACCCCCAGCTCACTAAACATAAAAGTCATGAAAGCAGAAATGCAATCGCCTGCGGCCACACCACCTTGAATAAGCCTGATCTCGTCTGATCTCCGAAGCTAAGCAATGTTGGGCTTGGTTAGTACTTGGATGGGAGACCACCTGGGAATATCAAGTGCTGCAGGCATTACATTTTACAATTGAAATGTGTGGAGGACAAAAGGAAATTTTGGAGGAATCACCCCCAGCTCACTAAACATAAAAGTCATGAAAGCAGAAATGCAATCGCCTGCGGCCACACCACCTTGAATAAGCCTGATCTCGTCTGATCTCCGAAGCTAAGCAATGTTGGGCTTGGTTAGTACTTGGATGGGAGACCACCTGGGAATATCAAGTGCTGCAGGCATTACATTTTACAATTGAAATGTGTGGAGGACAAAAGGAAATTTTGGAGGAATCACCCCCAGCTCACTAAACATAAAAGTCATGAAAGCAGAAATGCAATCGCCTGCGGCCACACCACCTTGAATAAGCCTGATCTCGTCTGATCTCAGAAGCTAAGCAATGTTGGGCTTGGTTAGTACTTGGATGGGAGACCACCTGGGAATATCAAGTGCTGCAGGCATTACATTTTAGTAATTACATTTTACAATTGAAATGTGTGGAGGACAAAAGGAAATTTTGGAGGAATCACCCCCAGCTCACTAAACATAAAAGTCATGAAAGCAGAACAGCAATCGCCTGCGGCCACACCACCTTGAATAAGCCTGATCTCGTCTGATCTCCGAAGCTAAGCAATGTTGGGCTTGGTTAGTACTTGGATGGGAGACCACCTGAGAATATCAAGTGCTGCAGGCATTACATTTTACAATTGAAATGTGTGGAGGACAAAAGGAAATTTTGGAGGAATCACCCCCAGCTCACTAAACATAAAAGTCATGAAAGCAGAAATGCATTCGCCTGCGGCCACACCACCTTGAATAAGCCTGATCTCGTCTGATCTCAGAAGCTAAGCAATGTTGGGCTTGGTTAGTACTTGGATGGGAGACCACCTGGGAATATCAAGTGCTGCAGGCATTACATTTTTGTAATTACATTTTACAATTGAAATGTGTGGAGGACAAAAGGAAATTTTGGAGGAATCACCCCCAGCTCACTAAACATAAAAGTCATGAAAGCAGAAATGCAATCGCCTGCGGCCACACCACCTTGAATAAGCCTGATCTCGTCTGATCTCAGAAGCTAAGCAATGTTGGGCTTGGTTAGTACTTGGATGGGAGACCACCTGGGAATATCAAGTGCTGCAGGCATTACATTTTAGTAATTACATTTTACAATTGAAATGTGTGGAGGACAAAAGGAAATTTTGGAGGAATCACCCCCAGCTCACTAAACATAAAAGTCATGAAAGCAGAACAGCAATCGCCTGCGGCCACACCACCTTGAATAAGCCTGATCTCGTCTGATCTCCGAATCTAAGCAATGTTGGGCTTGGTTAGTACTTGGATGGGAGACCACCTGGGAATATCAAGTGCTGCAGGCATTACATTTTACAATTGAAATGTGTGGAGGACAAAAGGAAATTTTGGAGGAATCACCCCCAGCTCACTAAACATAAAAGTCATGAAAGCAGAAATGCATTCGCCTGCGGCCACACCACCTTGAATAAGCCTGATCTCGTCTGATCTCAGAAGCTAAGCAATGTTGGGCTTGGTTAGTACTTGGATGGGAGACCACCTGGGAATATCAAGTGCTGCAGGCATTACATTTTTGTAATTACATTTTACAATTGAAATGTGTGGAGGACAAAAGGAAATTTTGGAGGAATCACCCCCAGCTCACTAAACATAAAAGTCATGAAAGCAGAAATGCAATCGCCTGCGGCCACACCACCTTGAATAAGCCTGATCTCGTCTGATCTCAGAAGCTAAGCAATGTTGGGCTTGGTTAGTACTTGGATGGGAGACCACCTGGGAATATCAAGTGCTGCAGGCATTACATTTTTGTAATTACATTTTACAATTGAAATGTGTGGAGGACAAAAGGAAATTTTGGAGGAATCACCCCCCAGCTCACTAAACATAAAAGTCATGAAAGCAGAAATGCAATCGCCTGCGGCCACACCACCTTGAATAAGCCTGATCTCGTCTGATCTCAGAAGCTAAGCAATGTTGGGCTTGGTTAGTACTTGGATGGGAGACCACCTGGGAATATCAAGTGCTGCAGGCATTACATTTTTGTAATTACATTTTACAATTGAAATGTGTGGGACAAAAGGAAATTTTGGAGGAATCACCCCCAGCTCACTAAACATAAAAGTCATGAAAGCAGAAATGCAATCGCCTGCGGCCACACCACCTTGAATAAGCCTGATCTCGTCTGATCTCAGAAGCTAAGCAATGTTGGGCTTGGTTAGTACTTGGATGGGAGACCACCTGGGAATATCAAGTGCTGCAGGCATTACATTTTACAATTGAAATGTGTGGAGGACAAAAGGAAATTTTGGAGGAATCACCCCCAGCTCACTAAACATAAAAGTCATGAAAGCAGAAATGCAATCGCCTGCGGCCACACCACCTTGAATAAGCCTGATCTCGTCTGATCTCAGAAGCTAAGCAATGTTGGGCTTGGTTAGTACTTGGATGGGAGACCACCTGGGAATATCAAGTGCTGCAGGCATTACATTTTTGTAATTACATTTTACAATTGAAATGTGTGGAGGACAAAAGGAAATTTTGGAGGAATCACCCCCAGCTCACTAAACATAAAAGTCATGAAAGCAGAAATGCAATCGCCTGCGGCCACACCACCTTGAATAAGCCTGATCTCGTCTGATCTCAGAAGCTAAGCAATGTTGGGCTTGGTTAGTACTTGGATGGGAGACCACCTGGGAATATCAAGTGCTGCAGGCATTACATTTTTGTAATTACATTTTACAATTGAAATGTGTGGAGGACAAAAGGAAATTTTGGAGGAATCACCCCCAGCTCACTAAACATAAAAGTCATGAAAGCAGAAATGCAATCGCCTGCGGCCACACCACCTTGAATAAGCCTGATCTCGTCTGATCTCAGAAGCTAAGCAATGTTGGGCTTGGTTAGTACTTGGATGGGAGACCACCTGGGAATATCAAGTGCTGCAGGCATTACATTTTAGTAATTACATTTTACAATTGAAATGTGTGGAGGACAAAAGGAAATTTTGGAGGAATCACCCCCAGCTCACTAAACATAAAAGTCATGAAAGCAGAAATGCAATCGCCTGCGGCCACACCACCTTGAATAAGCCTGATCTCGTCTGATCTCAGAAGCTAAGCAATGTTGGGCTTGGTTAGTACTTGGATGGGAGACCACCTGGGAATATCAAGTGCTGCAGGCATTACATTTTTGTAATTACATTTTACAATTGAAATGTGTGGAGGACAAAAGGAAATTTTGGAGGAATCACCCCCAGCTCACTAAACATAAAAGTCATGAAAGCAGAAATGCAATCGCCTGCGGCCACACCATCTTGAATAAGCCTGATCTCGCCTGATCTCGTCTGATCTCAGAAGCTAAGCAATGTTGGGCTTGGTTAGTACTTGGATGGGAGACCACGTGGGAATATCAAGTGCTGCAGGCATTACATTTTTGTAATTACATTTTACAATTGAAATGTGTGGAGGACAAAAGGAAATTTTGGAGGAATCACCCCCAGCTCACTAAACATAAAAGTCATGAAAGCAGAAATGCAATCGCCTGCGGCCACACCACCTTGAATAAGCCTGATCTCGTCTGATCTCAGAAGCTAAGCAATGTTGGGCTTGGTTAGTACTTGGATTGGAGACCACCTGGGAATATCAAGTGCTGCAGGCATTACATTTTTGTAATTACATTTTACAATTGAAATGTGTGGAGGACAAAAGGAAATTTTGGAGGAATCACCCCCAGCTCACTAAACATAAAAGTCATGAAAGCAGAAATGCAATCGCCTGCGGCCACACCACCTTGAATAAGCCTGATCTCGTCTGATCTCAGAAGCTAAGCAATGTTGGGCTTGGTTAGTACTTGGATGGGAGACCACCTGGGAATATCAAGTGCTGCAGGCATTACATTTTACAATTGAAATGTGTGGAGGACAAAAGGAAATTTTGAAGGAATCACCCCCAGCTCACTAAACATAAAAGTCATGAAAGCAGAAATGCAATCGCCTGCGGCCACACCACCTTGAATAAGCCTGATCTCGTCTGATCTCAGAAGCTAAGCAATGTTGGGCTTGGTTAGTACTTGGATGGGAGACCACCTGGGAATATCAAGTGCTGCAGGCATTACATTTTAGTAATTACATTTTACAATTGAAATGTGTGGAGGACAAAAGGAAATTTTGGAGGAATCACCCCCAGCTCACTAAACATAAAAGTCATGAAAGCAGAACAGCAATCGCCTGCGGCCACACCACCTTGAATTAGCCTGATCTCGTCTGATCTCCGAAGCTAAGCAATGTTGGGCTTGGTTAGGACTTGGATGGGAGACCACCTGGGAATATCAAGTGCTGCAGGCATTACATTTTACAATTGAAATGTGTGGAGGACAAAAGGAAATTTTGGAGGAATCACCCCCAGCTCACTAAACATAAAAGTCATGAAAGCAGAAATGCAATCGCCTGCGGCCACACCACCTTGAATAAGCCTGATCTCGTCTGATCTCCGAAGCTAAGCAATGTTGGGCTTGGTTAGTACTTGGATGGGAGACCACCTGGGAATATCAAGTGCTGCAGGCATTACATTTTACAATTGAAATGTGTGGAGGACAAAAGGAAATTTTGGAGGAATCAGCCCCAGCTCACTAAACATAAAAGTCATGAAAGCAGAAATGCAATCGCCTGCGGCCACACCACCTTGAATAAGCCTGATCTCGTCTGATCTCCGAAGCTAAGCAATGTTGGGCTTGGTTAGTACTTGGATGGGAGACCACCTGGGAATATCAAGTGCTGCAGGCATTACATTTTACAATTGAAATGTGTGGAGGACAAAAGGAAATTTTGGAGGAATCACCCCCAGCTCACTAAACATAAAAGTCATGAAAGCAGAAATGCAATCGCCTGCGGCCACACCACCTTGAATAAGCCTGATCTCGTCTGATCTCAGAAGCTAAGCAATGTTGGGCTTGGTTAGTACTTGGATGGGAGACCACCTGGGAATATCAAGTGCTGCAGGCATTACATTTTTGTAATTACATTTTACAATTGAAATGTGTGGAGGACAAAAGGAAATTTTGTAGGAATCACCCCCAGCTCACTAAACATAAAAGTCATGAAAGCAGAACAGCAATCGCCTGCGGCCACACCACCTTGAATAAGCCTGATCTCGTCTGATCTCCGAAGCTAAGCAATGTTGGGCTTGGTTAGTACTTGGATGGGAGACCACCTGGGAATATCAAGTGCTGCAGGCATTACATTTTACAATTGAAATGTGTGGAGGACAAAAGGAAATTTTGGAGGAATCACCCCCAGCTCACTAAACATAAAAGTCATGAAAGCAGAAATGCAATCGCCTGCGGCCACACCACCTTGAATAAGCCTGATCTCGTCTGATCTCAGAAGCTAAGCAATGTTGGGCTTGGTTAGTACTTGGATGGGAGACCACCTGGGAATATCAAGTGCTGCAGGCATTACATTTTACAATTGAAATGTGTGGAGGACAAAAGGAAATTTTGGAGGAATCACCCCCAGCTCACTAAACATAAAAGTCATGAAAGCAGAAATGCAATCGCCTGCGGCCACACCACCTTGAATAAGCCTGATCTCAGAAGCTAAGCAATGTTGGGCTTGGTTAGTACTTGGATGGGAGACCACCTGGGAATATCAAGTGCTGCAGGCATTACATTTTACAATTGAAATGTGTGGAGGACAAAAGGAAATTTTGGAGGAATCACCCCCAGCTCACTAAACATAAAAGTCATGAAAGCAGAAATGCAATCGCCTGCGGCCACACCACCTTGAATAAGCCTGATCTCGTCTGATCTCAGAAGCTAAGCAATGTTGGGCTTGGTTAGTACTTGGATGGGAGACCTCCTGGGAATATCAAGTGCTGCAGGCATTACATTTTACAATTGAAATGTGTGGAGGACAAAAGGAAATTTTGGAGGAATCACCCCCAGCTCACTAAACATAAAAGTCATGAAAGCAGAAATGCAATCGCCTGCGGCCACACCACCTTGAATAAGCCTGATCTCGTCTGATCTCAGAAGCTAAGCAATGTTGGGCTTGGTTAGTACTTGGATGGGAGACCACCTGGGAATATCAAGTGCTGCAGGCATTACATTTTACAATTGAAATGTGTGGAGGACAAAAGGAAATTTTGGAGGAATCACCCCCAGCTCACTAAACATAAAAGTCATGAAAGCAGAAATGCAATCGCCTGCGGCCACACCACCTTGAATAAGCCTGATCTCGTCTGATCTCAGAAGCTAAGCAATGTTGGGCTTGCTTAGTACTTGGATGGGAGACCTCCTGGGAATATCAAGTGCTGCAGGCATTACATTTTACAATTGAAATGTGTGGAGGACAAAAGGAAATTTTGGAGGAATCACCCCCAGCTCACTAAACATAAAAGTCATGAAAGCAGAAATGCAATCGCCTGCGGCCACACCACCTTGAATAAGCCTGATTTCGTCTGATCTCAGAAGCTAAGCAATGTTGGGCTTGGTTAGTACTTGGATGGGAGACCACGTGGGAATATCAAGTGCTGCAGGCATTACATTTTACAATTGAAATGTGTGGAGGACAAAAGGAAATTTTGGAGGAATCACCCCCAGCTCACTAAACATAAAAGTCATGAAAGCAGAAATGCAATCGCCTGCGGCCACACCACCTTGAATAAGCCTGATCTCGTCTGATCTCAGAAGCTAAGCAATGTTGGGCTTGGTTAGTACTTGGATGGGAGACCACCTGGGAATATCAAGTGCTGCAGGCATTACATTTTTGTAATTACATTTTACAATTGAAATGTGTGGAGGACAAAAGGAAATTTTGGAGGAATCACCCCCAGCTCACTAAACATAAAAGTCATGAAAGCAGAAATGCAATCGCCTGCGGCCACACCACCTTGAATAAGCCTGATCTCGTCTGATCTCAGAAGCTAAGCAATGTTGGGCTTGGTTAGTACTTGGATGGGAGACCACCTGGGAATATCAAGTGCTGCAGGCATTACATTTTTGTAATTACATTTTACAATTGAAATGTGTGGAGGACAAAAGGAAATTTTGGAGGAATCACCCCCAGCTCACTAAACATAAAAGTCATGAAAGCAGAAATGCAATCGCCTGCGGCCACACCACCTTGAATAAGCCTGATCTCGTCTGATCTCAGAAGCTAAGCAATGTTGGGCTTGGTTAGTACTTGGATGGGAGACCACCTGGGAATATCAAGTGCTGCAGGCATTACATTTTACAATTGAAATGTGTGGAGGACAAAAGGAAATTTTGGAGGAATCACCCCCAGCTCACTAAACATAAAAGTCATGAAAGCAGAAATGCAATCGCCTGCGGCCACACCACCTTGAATAAGCCTGATCTCGTCTGATCTCAGAAGCTAAGCAATGTTGGGCTTGGTTAGTACTTGGATGGGAGACCACCTGGGAATATCAAGTGCTGCAGGCATTACATTTTACAATTGAAATGTGTGGAGGACAAAAGGAAATTTTGGAGGAATCACCCCCAGCTCACTAAACATAAAAGTCATGAAAGCAGAAATGCAATCGCCTGCGGCCACACCACCTTGAATAAGCCTGATCTCGTCTGATCTCAGAAGCTAAGCAATGTTGGGCTTGGTTAGTACTTGGATGGGAGACCACCTGGGAATATCAAGTGCTGCAGGCATTACATTTTTGTAATTACATTTTACAATTGAAATGTGTGGAGGACAAAAGGAAATTTTGGAGGAATCACCCCCAGCTCACTAAACATAAAAGTCATGAAAGCAGAAATGCAATCGCCTGCGGCCACGCCACCTTGAATAAGCCTGATCTCGTCTGATCTCAGAAGCTAAGCAATGTTGGGCTTGGTTAGTACTTGGATGGGAGACCACCTGGGAATATCAAGTGCTGCAGGCATTACATTTTTGTAATTACATTTTACAATTGAAATGTGTGGAGGACAAAAGGAAATTTTGGAGGAATCACCCCCAGCTCACTAAACATAAAAGTCATGAAAGCAGAAATGCAATCGCCTGAGGCCACACCACCTTGAATAAGCCTGATCTCGTCTGATCTCAGAAGCTAAGCAATGTTGGGCTTGGTTAGTACTTGGATGGGAGACCACCTGGGAATATCAAGTGCTGCAGGCATTACATTTTTGTAATTACATTTTACAATTGAAATGTGTGGAGGACAAAAGGAAATTTTGGAGGAATCACCCCCAGCTCACTAAACATAAAAGTCATGAAAGCAGAAATGCAATCGCCTGCGGCCACACCACCTTGAATAAGCCTGATCTCGTCTGATCTCAGAAGCTAAGCAATGTTGGGCTTGGTTAGTACTTGGATGGGAGACCACCTGGGAATATCAAGTGCTGCAGGCATTACATTTTTGTAATTACATTTTACAATTGAAATGTGTGGAGGACAAAAGGAAATTTTGGAGGAATCACCCCCAGCTCACTAAACATAAAAGTCATGAAAGCAGAAATGCAATCGCCTGCGGCCACACCACCTTGAATAAGCCTGATCTCGTCTGATCTCAGAAGCTAAGCAATGTTGGGCTTGGTTAGTACTTGGATGGGAGACCACCTGGGAATATCAAGTGCTGCAGGCATTACATTTTACAATTGAAATGTGTGGAGGACAAAAGGAAATTTTGGAGGAATCACCCCCAGCTCACTAAACATAAAAGTCATGAAAGCAGAAATGCAATCGCCTGCGGCCACACCACCTTGAATAAGCCTGATCTCGTCTGATCTCAGAAGCTAAGCAATGTTGGGCTTGGTTAGTACTTGGATGGGAGACCACCTGGGAATATCAAGTGCTGCAGGCATTACATTTTACAATTGAAATGTGTGGAGGACAAAAGGAAATTTTGGAGGAATCACCCCCAGCTCACTAAACATAAAAGTCATGAAAGCAGAACAGCAATCGCCTGCGGCCACACCACCTTGAATAAGCCTGATCTCGTCTGATCTCAGAAGCTAAGCAATGTTGGGCTTGGTTAGTACTTGGATGGGAGACCACCTGGGAATATCAAGTGCTGCAGGCATTACATTTTACAATTGAAATGTGTGGAGGACAAAAGGAAATTTTGGAGGAATCACCCCCAGCTCACTAAACATAAAAGTCATGAAAGCAGAAATGCAATCGCCTGCGGCCACACCACCTTGAATAAGCCTGATCTCGTCTGATCTCAGAAGCTAAGCAATGTTGGGCTTGGTTAGTACTTGGATGGGAGACCACCTGGGAATATCAAGTGCTGCAGGCATTACATTTTACAATTGAAATGTGTGGAGGACAAAAGGAAATTTTGGAGGAATCACCCCCAGCTCACTAAACATAAAAGTCATGAAAGCAGAAATGCAATCGCCTGCGGCCACACCACCTTGAATAAGCCTGATCTCGTCTGATCTCAGAAGCTAAGCAATGTTGGGCTTGGTTAGTACTTGGATGGGAGACCACCTGGGAATATCAAGTGCTGCAGGCATTACATTTTACAATTGAAATGTGTGGAGGACAAAAGGAAATTTTGGAGGAATCACCCCCAGCTCACTAAACATAAAAGTCATGAAAGCAGAAATGCAATCGCCTGCGGCCACACCACCTTGAATAAGCCTGATCTCGTCTGATCTCAGAAGCTAAGCAATGTTGGGCTTGGTTAGTACTTGGATGGGAGACCACCTGGGAATATCAAGTGCTGCAGGCATTACATTTTTGTAATTACATTTTACAATTGAAATGTGTGGAGGACAAAAGGAAATTTTGGAGGAATCACCCCCAGCTCACTAAACATAAAAGTCATGAAAGCAGAAATGCAATCGCCTGCGGCCACGCCACCTTGAATAAGCCTGATCTCGTCTGATCTCAGAAGCTAAGCAATGTTGGGCTTGGTTAGTACTTGGATGGGAGACCACCTGGGAATATCAAGTGCTGCAGGCATTACATTTTTGTAATTACATTTTACAATTGAAATGTGTGGAGGACAAAAGGAAATTTTGGAGGAATCACCCCCAGCTCACTAAACATAAAAGTCATGAAAGCAGAAATGCAATCGCCTGAGGCCACACCACCTTGAATAAGCCTGATCTCGTCTGATCTCAGAAGCTAAGCAATGTTGGGCTTGGTTAGTACTTGGATGGGAGACCACCTGGGAATATCAAGTGCTGCAGGCATTACATTTTTGTAATTACATTTTACAATTGAAATGTGTGGAGGACAAAAGGAAATTTTGGAGGAATCACCCCCAGCTCACTAAACATAAAAGTCATGAAAGCAGAAATGCAATCGCCTGCGGCCACACCACCTTGAATAAGCCTGATCTCGTCTGATCTCAGAAGCTAAGCAATGTTGGGCTTGGTTAGTACTTGGATGGGAGACCACCTGGGAATATCAAGTGCTGCAGGCATTACATTTTTGTAATTACATTTTACAATTGAAATGTGTGGAGGACAAAAGGAAATTTTGGAGGAATCACCCCCAGCTCACTAAACATAAAAGTCATGAAAGCAGAAATGCAATCGCCTGCGGCCACACCACCTTGAATAAGCCTGATCTCGTCTGATCTCAGAAGCTAAGCAATGTTGGGCTTGGTTAGTACTTGGATGGGAGACCACCTGGGAATATCAAGTGCTGCAGGCATTACATTTTACAATTGAAATGTGTGGAGGACAAAAGGAAATTTTGGAGGAATCACCCCCAGCTCACTAAACATAAAAGTCATGAAAGCAGAAATGCAATCGCCTGCGGCCACACCACCTTGAATAAGCCTGATCTCGTCTGATCTCAGAAGCTAAGCAATGTTGGGCTTGGTTAGTACTTGGATGGGAGACCACCTGGGAATATCAAGTGCTGCAGGCATTACATTTTACAATTGAAATGTGTGGAGGACAAAAGGAAATTTTGGAGGAATCACCCCCAGCTCACTAAACATAAAAGTCATGAAAGCAGAACAGCAATCGCCTGCGGCCACACCACCTTGAATAAGCCTGATCTCGTCTGATCTCAGAAGCTAAGCAATGTTGGGCTTGGTTAGTACTTGGATGGGAGACCACCTGGGAATATCAAGTGCTGCAGGCATTACATTTTACAATTGAAATGTGTGGAGGACAAAAGGAAATTTTGGAGGAATCACCCCCAGCTCACTAAACATAAAAGTCATGAAAGCAGAAATGCAATCGCCTGCGGCCACACCACCTTGAATAAGCCTGATCTCGTCTGATCTCAGAAGCTAAGCAATGTTGGGCTTGGTTAGTACTTGGATGGGAGACCACCTGGGAATATCAAGTGCTGCAGGCATTACATTTTACAATTGAAATGTGTGGAGGACAAAAGGAAATTTTGGAGGAATCACCCCCAGCTCACTAAACATAAAAGTCATGAAAGCAGAAATGCAATCGCCTGCGGCCACACCACCTTGAATAAGCCTGATCTCAGAAGCTAAGCAATGTTGGGCTTGGTTAGTACTTGGATGGGAGACCACCTGGGAATATCAAGTGCTGCAGGCATTACATTTTACAATTGAAATGTGTGGAGGACAAAAGGAAATTTTGGAGGAATCACCCCCAGCTCACTAAACATAAAAGTCATGAAAGCAGAAATGCAATCGCCTGCGGCCACACCACCTTGAATAAGCCTGATCTCGTCTGATCTCAGAAGCTAAGCAATGTTGGGCTTGGTTAGTACTTGGATGGGAGACCTCCTGGGAATATCAAGTGCTGCAGGCATTACATTTTACAATTGAAATGTGTGGAGGACAAAAGGAAATTTTGGAGGAATCACCCCCAGCTCACTAAACATAAAAGTCATGAAAGCAGAAATGCAATCGCCTGCGGCCACACCACCTTGAATAAGCCTGATCTCGTCTGATCTCAGAAGCTAAGCAATGTTGGGCTTGGTTAGTACTTGGATGGGAGACCACCTGGGAATATCAAGTGCTGCAGGCATTACATTTTACAATTGAAATGTGTGGAGGACAAAAGGAAATTTTGGAGGAATCACCCCCCAGCTCACTAAACATAAAAGTCATGAAAGCAGAAATGCAATCGCCTGCGGCCACACCACCTTGAATAAGCCTGATCTCGTCTGATCTCAGAAGCTAAGCAATGTTGGGCTTGCTTAGTACTTGGATGGGAGACCTCCTGGGAATATCAAGTGCTGCAGGCATTACATTTTACAATTGAAATGTGTGGAGGACAAAAGGAAATTTTGGAGGAATCACCCCCAGCTCACTAAACATAAAAGTCATGAAAGCAGAAATGCAATCGCCTGCGGCCACACCACCTTGAATAAGCCTGATTTCGTCTGATCTCAGAAGCTAAGCAATGTTGGGCTTGGTTAGTACTTGGATGGGAGACCACGTGGGAATATCAAGTGCTGCAGGCATTACATTTTACAATTGAAATGTGTGGAGGACAAAAGGAAATTTTGGAGGAATCACCCCCAGCTCACTAAACATAAAAGTCATGAAAGCAGAAATGCAATCGCCTGCGGCCACACCACCTTGAATAAGCCTGATCTCGTCTGATCTCAGAAGCTAAGCAATGTTGGGCTTGGTTAGTACTTGGATGGGAGACCACCTGGGAATATCAAGTGCTGCAGGCATTACATTTTTGTAATTACATTTTACAATTGAAATGTGTGGAGGACAAAAGGAAATTTTGGAGGAATCACCCCCAGCTCACTAAACATAAAAGTCATGAAAGCAGAAATGCAATCGCCTGCGGCCACACCACCTTGAATAAGCCTGATCTCGTCTGATCTCAGAAGCTAAGCAATGTTGGGCTTGGTTAGTACTTGGATGGGAGACCACCTGGGAATATCAAGTGCTGCAGGCATTACATTTTTGTAATTACATTTTACAATTGAAATGTGTGGAGGACAAAAGGAAATTTTGGAGGAATCACCCCCAGCTCACTAAACATAAAAGTCATGAAAGCAGAAATGCAATCGCCTGCGGCCACACCACCTTGAATAAGCCTGATCTCGTCTGATCTCAGAAGCTAAGCAATGTTGGGCTTGGTTAGTACTTGGATGGGAGACCACCTGGGAATATCAAGTGCTGCAGGCATTACATTTTACAATTGAAATGTGTGGAGGACAAAAGGAAATTTTGGAGGAATCACCCCCAGCTCACTAAACATAAAAGTCATGAAAGCAGAAATGCAATCGCCTGCGGCCACACCACCTTGAATAAGCCTGATCTCGTCTGATCTCAGAAGCTAAGCAATGTTGGGCTTGGTTAGTACTTGGATGGGAGACCACCTGGGAATATCAAGTGCTGCAGGCATTACATTTTACAATTGAAATGTGTGGAGGACAAAAGGAAATTTTGGAGGAATCACCCCCAGCTCACTAAACATAAAAGTCATGAAAGCAGAAATGCAATCGCCTGCGGCCACACCACCTTGAATAAGCCTGATCTCGTCTGATCTCAGAAGCTAAGCAATGTTGGGCTTGGTTAGTACTTGGATGGGAGACCACCTGGGAATATCAAGTGCTGCAGGCATTACATTTTTGTAATTACATTTTACAATTGAAATGTGTGGAGGACAAAAGGAAATTTTGGAGGAATCACCCCCAGCTCACTAAACATAAAAGTCATGAAAGCAGAAATGCAATCGCCTGCGGCCACGCCACCTTGAATAAGCCTGATCTCGTCTGATCTCAGAAGCTAAGCAATGTTGGGCTTGGTTAGTACTTGGATGGGAGACCACCTGGGAATATCAAGTGCTGCAGGCATTACATTTTTGTAATTACATTTTACAATTGAAATGTGTGGAGGACAAAAGGAAATTTTGGAGGAATCACCCCCAGCTCACTAAACATAAAAGTCATGAAAGCAGAAATGCAATCGCCTGAGGCCACACCACCTTGAATAAGCCTGATCTCGTCTGATCTCAGAAGCTAAGCAATGTTGGGCTTGGTTAGTACTTGGATGGGAGACCACCTGGGAATATCAAGTGCTGCAGGCATTACATTTTTGTAATTACATTTTACAATTGAAATGTGTGGAGGACAAAAGGAAATTTTGGAGGAATCACCCCCAGCTCACTAAACATAAAAGTCATGAAAGCAGAAATGCAATCGCCTGCGGCCACACCACCTTGAATAAGCCTGATCTCGTCTGATCTCAGAAGCTAAGCAATGTTGGGCTTGGTTAGTACTTGGATGGGAGACCACCTGGGAATATCAAGTGCTGCAGGCATTACATTTTTGTAATTACATTTTACAATTGAAATGTGTGGAGGACAAAAGGAAATTTTGGAGGAATCACCCCCAGCTCACTAAACATAAAAGTCATGAAAGCAGAAATGCAATCGCCTGCGGCCACACCACCTTGAATAAGCCTGATCTCGTCTGATCTCAGAAGCTAAGCAATGTTGGGCTTGGTTAGTACTTGGATGGGAGACCACCTGGGAATATCAAGTGCTGCAGGCATTACATTTTACAATTGAAATGTGTGGAGGACAAAAGGAAATTTTGGAGGAATCACCCCCAGCTCACTAAACATAAAAGTCATGAAAGCAGAAATGCAATCGCCTGCGGCCACACCACCTTGAATAAGCCTGATCTCGTCTGATCTCAGAAGCTAAGCAATGTTGGGCTTGGTTAGTACTTGGATGGGAGACCACCTGGGAATATCAAGTGCTGCAGGCATTACATTTTACAATTGAAATGTGTGGAGGACAAAAGGAAATTTTGGAGGAATCACCCCCAGCTCACTAAACATAAAAGTCATGAAAGCAGAAATGCAATCGCCTGCGGCCACACCACCTTGAATAAGCCTGATCTCAGAAGCTAAGCAATGTTGGGCTTGGTTAGTACTTGGATGGGAGACCACCTGGGAATATCAAGTGCTGCAGGCATTACATTTTAGTAATTACATTTTACAATTGAAATGTGTGGAGGACAAAAGGAAATTTTGGAGGAATCACCCCCAGCTCACTAAACATAAAAGTCATGAAAGCAGAAATGCAATCGCCTGCGGCCACACCACCTTGAATAAGCCTGATCTCGTCTGATCTCAGAAGCTAAGCAATGTTGGGCTTGGTTAGTACTTGGATGGGAGACCACCTGGGAATATCAAGTGCTGCAGGCATTACATTTTACAATTGAAATGTGTGGAGGACAAAAGGAAATTTTGGAGGAATCACCCCCAGCTCACTAAACATAAAAGTCATGAAAGCAGAAATGCAATCGCCTGCGGCCACACCACCTTGAATAAGCCTGATCTCAGAAGCTAAGCAATGTTGGGCTTGGTTAGTACTTGGATGGGAGACCACCTGGGAATATCAAGTGCTGCAGGCATTACATTTTAGTAATTACATTTTACAATTGAAATGTGTGGAGGACAAAAGGAAATTTTGGAGGAATCACCCCCAGCTCACTAAACATAAAAGTCATGAAAGCAGAAATGCAATCGCCTGCGGCCACACCACCTTGAATAAGCCTGATCTCGTCTGATCTCAGAAGCTAAGCAATGTTGGGCTTGGTTAGTACTTGGATGGGAGACCACCTGGGAATATCAAGTGCTGCAGGCATTACATTTTTTGTAATTACATTTTACAATTGAAATGTGTGGAGGACAAAAGGAAATTTTGGAGGAATCACCCCCAGCTCACTAAACATAAAAGTCATGAAAGCAGAAATGCAATCGCCTGCGGCCACACCACCTTGAATAAGCCTGATCTCAGAAGCTAAGCAATGTTGGGCTTGGTTAGTACTTGGATGGGAGACCACCTGGGAATATCAAGTGCTGCAGGCATTACATTTTACAATTGAAATGTGTGGAGGACAAAAGGAAATTTTGGAGGAATCACCCCCAGCTCACTAAACATAAAAGTCATGAAAGCAGAAATGCAATCGCCTGCGGCCACACCACCTTGAATAAGCCTGATCTCGTCTGATCTCAGAAGCTAAGCAATGTTGGGCTTGGTTAGTACTTGGATGGGAGACCACCTGGGAATATCAAGTGCTGCAGGCATTACATTTTTGTAATTACATTTTACAATTGAAATGTGTGGAGGACAAAAGGAAATTTTGGAGGAATCACCCCCAGCTCACTAAACATAAAAGTCATGAAAGCAGAAATGCAATCGCCTGCGGCCACACCACCTTGAATAAGCCTGATCTCGTCTGATCTCAGAAGCTAAGCAATGTTGGGCTTGGTTAGTACTTGGATGGGAGACCACCTGGGAATATCAAGTGCTGCAGGCATTACATTTTACAATTGAAATGTGTGGACAAAAGGAAATTTTGGAGGAATCACCCCCAGCTCACTAAACATAAAAGTCATGAAAGCAGAAATGCAATCGCCTGCGGCCACACCACCTTGAATAAGCCTGATCTCGTCTGATCTCAGAAGCTAAGCAATGTTGGGCTTGGTTAGTACTTGGATGGGAGACCACCTGGGAATATCAAGTGCTGCAGGCACTACATTTTTGTAATTACATTTTACAATTGAAATGTGTGGAGGACAAAAGGAAATTTTGGAGGAATCACCCCCAGCTCACTAAACATAAAAGTCATGAAAGCAGAAAGGCAATCGCCTGCGGCCACACCACCTTGAATAAGCCTGATCTCGTCTGATCTCAGAAGCTAAGCAATGTTGGGCTTGGTTAGTACTTGGATGGGAGACCACCTGGGAATATCAAGTGCTGCAGGCATTACATTTTACAATTGAAATGTGTGGAGGACAAAAGGAAATTTTGGAGGAATCACCCCCAGCTCACTAAACATAAAAGTCATGAAAGCAGAAATGCCATCGCCTGCGGCCACACCACCTTGAATAAGCCTGATCTCGTCTGATCTCAAAAGCTAAGCAATGTTGGGCTTGGTTAGTACTTGGATGGGAGACCACCTGGGAATATCAAGTGCTGCAGGCATTACATTTTTGTAATTACATTTTACAATTGAAATGTGTGGAGAACAAAAGGAAATTTTGGAGGAATCACCCCCAGCTCACTAAACATAAAAGTCATGAAAGCAGAAATGCAATCGCCTGCGGCCACACCACCTTGAATAAGCCTGATCTCGTCTGATCTCAGAAGCTAAGCAATGTTGGGCTTGGTTAGTACTTGGATGGGAGACCACCTGGGAATATCAAGTGCTGCAGGCATTACATTTTTGTAATTACATTTTACAATTGAAATGTGTGGAGGACAAAAGGAAATTTTGGAGGAATCACCCCCAGCTCACTAAACATAAAAGTCATGAAAGCAGAAATGCAATCGCCTGCGGCCACACCACCTTGAATAAGCCTGATCTCGTCTGATCTCAGAAGCTAAGCAATGTTGGGCTTGGTTAGTACTTGGATGGGAGACCACCTGGGAATATCAAGTGCTGCAGGCATTACATTTTACAATTGAAATGTGTGGAGGACAAAAGGAAATTTTGGAGGAATCACCCCCAGCTCACTAAACATAAAAGTCATGAAAGCAGAAATGCAATCGCCTGCGGCCACACCACCTTGAATAAGCCTGATCTCAGAAGCTAAGCAATGTTGGGCTTGGTTAGTACTTGGATGGGAGACCACCTGGGAATATCAAGTGCTGCAGGCATTACATTTTAGTAATTACATTTTACAATTGAAATGTGTGGAGGACAAAAGGAAATTTTGGAGGAATCACCCCCAGCTCACTAAACATAAAAGTCATGAAAGCAGAAATGCAATCGCCTGCGGCCACACCACCTTGAATAAGCCTGATCTCGTCTGATCTCAGAAGCTAAGCAATGTTGGGCTTGGTTAGTACTTGGGTGGGAGACCACCTGGGAATATCAAGTGCTGCAGGCATTACATTTTAAAATTGAAATGTGTGGAGGACAAAAGGAAATTTTGGAGGAATCACCCCCAGCTCACTAAACATAAAAGTCATGAAAGCAGAAATGCAATCGCCTGCGGCCACACCACCTTGAATAAGCCTGATCTCAGAAGCTAAACAATGTTGGGCTTGGTTAGTACTTGGATGGGAGACCACCTGGGAATATCAAGTGCTGCAGGCATTACATTTTAGTAATTACATTTTACAATTGAAATGTGTGGAGGACAAAAGGAAATTTTGGAGGAATCACCCCCAGCTCACTAAACATAAAAGTCATGAAAGCAGAAATGCAATCGCCTGCGGCCACACCACCTTGAATAAGCCTGATCTCGTCTGATCTCAGAAGCTAAGCAATGTTGGGCTTGGTTAGTACTTGGATGGGAGACCACCTGGGAATATCAAGTGCTGCAGGCATTACATTTTTGTAATTACATTTTACAATTGAAATGTGTGGAGGACAAAAGGAAATTTTGGAGGAATCACCCCCAGCTCACTAAACATAAAAGTCATGAAAGCAGAAATGCAATCGCCTGCGGCCACACCACCTTGAATAAGCCTGATCTCGTCTGATCTCAGAAGCTAAGCAATGTTGGGCTTGGTTAGTACTTGGATGGGAGACCACCTGGGAATATCAAGTGCTGCAGGCATTACATTTTAGTAATTACATTTTACAATAGAAATGTGTGGAGGACAAAAGGAAATTTTGGAGGAATCACCCCCAGCTCACTAAACATAAAAGTCATGAAAGCAGAAATGCAATCGCCTGCGGCCACACCACCTTGAATAAGCCTGATCTCAGAAGCTAAGCAATGTTGGGCTTGGTTAGTACTTGGATGGGAGACCACCTGGGAATATCAAGTGCTGCAGGCATTACATTTTACAATTGAAATGTGTGGAGGACAAAAGGAAATTTTGGAGGAATCACCCCCAGCTCACTAAACATAAAAGTCATGAAAGCAGAAATGCAATCGCCTGCGGCCACACCACCTTGAATAAGCCTGATCTCAGAAGCTAAGCAATGTTGGGCTTGGTTAGTACTTGGATGGGAGACCACCTGGGAATATCAAGTGCTGCAGGCATTACATTTTAGTAATTACATTTTACAATTGAAATGTGTGGAGGACAAAAGGAAATTTTGGAGGAATCACCCCCAGCTCACTAAACATAAAAGTCATGAAAGCAGAAATGCAATCGCCTGCGGCCACACCACCTTGAATAAGCCTGATCTCGTCTGATCTCAGAAGCTAAGCAATGTTGGGCTTGGTTAGTACTTGGATGGGAGACCACCTGGGAATATCAAGTGCTGCAGGCATTACATTTTACAATTGAAATGTGTGGAGGACAAAAGGAAATTTTGGAGGAATCACCCCCAGCTCACTAAACATAAAAGTCATGAAAGCAGAAATGCAATCGCCTGCGGCCACACCACCTTGAATAAGCCTGATCTCGTCTGATCTCAGAAGCTAAGCAATGTTGGGCTTGGTTAGTACTTGGATGGGAGACCACCTGGGAATATCAAGTGCTGCAGGCATTACATTTTACAATTGAAATGTGTGGAGGACAAAAGGAAATTTTGGAGGAATCACCCCCAGCTCACTAAACAAAAAAGTCATGAAAGCAGAAATGCAATCGCCTGCGGCCACACCACCTTGAATAAGCCTGATCTCGTCTGATCTCAGAAGCTAAGCAATGTTGGGCTTGGTTAGTACTTGGATGGGAGACCACCTGGGAATATCAAGTGCTGCAGGCATTACATTTTACAATTGAAATGTGTGGAGGACAAAAGGAAATTTTGGAGGAATCACCCCCAGCTCACTAAACATAAAAGTCATGAAAGCAGAAATGCAATCGCCTGCGGCCACACCACCTTGAATAAGCCTGATCTCGTCTGATCTCAGAAGCTAAGCAATGTTGGGCTTGGTTAGTACTTGGATGGGAGACCACCTGGGAATATCAAGTGCTGCAGGCATTACATTTTACAATTGAAATGTGTGGAGGACAAAAGGAAATTTTGGAGGAATCACCCCCAGCTCACTAAACATAAAAGTCATGAAAGCAGAAATGCAATCGCCTGCGGCCACACCACCTTGAATAAGCCTGATCTCGTCTGATCTCAGAAGCTAAGCAATGTTGGGCTTGGTTAGTACTTGGATGGGAGACCACCTGGGAATATCAAGTGCTGCAGGCATTACATTTTTGTAATTACATTTTACAATTGAAATGTGTGGAGGACAAAAGGAAATTTTGGAGGAATCACCCCCAGCTCACTAAACATAAAAGTCATGAAAGCAGAAATGCAATCGCCTGCGGCCACACCACCTTGAATAAGCCTGATCTCGTCTGATCTCAGAAGCTAAGCAATGTTGGGCTTGGTTAGTACTTGGATGGGAGACCACCTGGGAATATCAAGTGCTGCAGGCATTACATTTTACAATTGAAATGTGTGGGAGGACAAAAGGAAATTTTGGAGGAATCACCCCCAGCTCACTAAACATAAAAGTCATGAAAGCAGAAATGCAATCGCCTGCGGCCACACCACCTTGAATAAGCCTGATCTCGTCTGATCTCAGAAGCTAAGCAATGTTGGGCTTGGTTAGTACTTGGATGGGAGACCACCTGGGAATATCAAGTGCTGCAGGCATTACATTTTTGTAATTACATTTTACAATTGAAATGTGTGGAGGGACAAAAGGAAATTTTGGAGGAATCCACCCCCAGCTCACTAAAACATAAAAGTCATGAAAGCAGAAATGCAATCGCCTGCGGCCACACCACCTTGAATAAGCCTGATCTCATATGATCTAAGAAGCTAAGCAATGTTTGGGCTTGGTTAGTACTTGGATGGGAGACCACCTGGGAATATCAAGTGCTGCAGGCATTACATTTTTGTAATTACATTTTACAATTGAAATGTGTGGAGGACAAAAAGGAAATTTTGGAGGAATCACCCCCCCAGCTCACTAAACATAAAAGTCATGAAAGCAGAAATGCAATCGCCTGCGGCCACACCACCTTGAATAAGCCTGATCTCGTCTGATCTCAGAAGCTAAGCAATGTTGGGCTTGGTTAGTACTTGGATGGGAGACCACCTGGGAATATCAAGTGCTGCAGGTATTACATTTTACAATTGAAATTTGTGGAGGACAAAAGGAAATTTTGGAGGAATCACCCCCAGATCACTAAACATAAAAGTCATGAAAGCAGAAATGCAATCATCTGCGGCCACACCACCTTGAATAAGCCTGATCTCGTCTGATCTCAGAAGCTAAGCAATGTTGGGCTTGGTTAGTACTTGGATGGGAGACCACCTGGGAATATCAAGTGCTGCAGGCATTACATTTTACAATTGAAATGTGTGGAGGACAAAAGGAAATTTTGGGAGGAATCACCCCCAGCTCACTAACATAAAAGTCATGAAAGCAGAACTGCAATCGCCTGCGGCCACACCACCTTGAATAAGGTCTGATCTCGTTCTGATCTCAGAAGCTAAGCAATGTTGGGCTTGGTTAGTACTTGGATGGGGAGACCACCTGGGAATATCAAGTGCTGCAGGCATTACATTTTTGTAATTACATTTTACAATTGAAATGTGTGGATGACAAAAGGAAATTTTGGAGGAATCACCCCCCAGCTCACTAAACATAAAAGTCATGAAAGCAGAAATGCAATCGCCTGCGGCCACACCACCTTGAATAAGCCTGATCTCGTCTGATCTCAGAAGCTAAGCAATGTTGGGCTTGGTTAGTACTTGGATGGGAGACCACCTGGGAATATCAAGTGCTGCAGGCATTACATTTTACAATTGAAATGTGTGGAGGACAAAAAGGAAATTTTGGAGGAATCACCCCCAGCTCACTTAACATAAAAGTCATGAAAGCAGAAATGCAATCGCCTGCGGCCACACCACCTTGAATGAGCCTGATCTCGTCTGATCTCAGAAGCTAAGCAATGTTGGGCTTGGTTAGTACTTGGATGGGAGACCACCTGGGAATATCAAGTGCCGCAGGCATTACATTTTACAATTGAAATGTGTGGACAAAAGGAAATTTTGGAGGAATCACCCCCAGCTCACTAAACATAAAAGTTATGAAAGCAGAAATGCAATCATCTGCGGCCACACCCACCTTGAATAAGCCTGATCTCGTCTGATCTCAGAACCTAAGCAATGTTGGGCTTGGTTAGTACTTGGATGGGATACCACCTGGGAATATCAAGTGCTGCAGGCATTACATTTTTGTAATTACATTTTACAATTGAAATGTGTGGAGGACAAAAGGAAATTTTATAGGAATCACCCCCCAGCTCACTAAACATAAAAGTCATGAAAGCAGAAATGCAATCGACTGCTGCCACACCACCTTGAATAAGCCTGATCTCGTCTAATCTCAGAAGCTAAGCAATGTTGGGCTTGGTTAGTACTTGGATGGGAGACCACCTGGGAATATCAAGTGCTGCAGGTATTACATTTTACAATTGAAATGTGTGGAGGACAAAAGGAAATTTTGGAGGAATCACCCCCAGATCACTAAACCATAAAAGTCATGAAAGCAGAAATGCAATCGCCTGCGGCCACACCACCTTGAATAAGCCTGATCTCGTCTGATCTCAGAAGCTAGCAATGTTGGGCTTTGGTTAGTACTTGGATGGGAGACCACCTGGGAATATCAAGTGCTGCAGGCATTACATTTTACAATTGAAATGTGTGGAGGACAAAAGGAAATTTTGGAGGAATCACCCCCAGCTCACTAAACATAAAAGTCATGAAAAGCAGAAATGCAATCGCCTGCGGCCACACCACCTTGAATAAGCCTGATCTCGTCTGATCTCAGAAGCTAAGCAATGTTGGGTTTGGTTAGTACTTGGATGGGAGACCACCTGGGAATATCAAGTGCTGCAGGCATTACATTTTTGTAATTACATTTTACAATTGAAATGTGTGGAGGACAAAAGGAAATTTTGGAGGAATCACCCCCAGCTCACTAAACATAAAAGTCATGAAAGCAGAACTGCAAAAGCCTGCGGCCACACCCCCTTGAATAAGTCTGATCTCGTCTGATCTCAGAAGCTAAGCAATGTTGGGCTTGGTTAGTACTTGGATGGGAGACCACCTGGGAATATCAAGTGCTGCAGGCATTACATTTTAGAATTGAAATGTGTGGAGGACAAAATGAAATTTTGGAAGGAATCACCCCCAGCTCACTAACACATAAAAGTCATGAAAGCAGAAATGCAATCGCCTGCGGCCACACCACCTTGAATAAGCCTGATCTCGCCTGATCTCGTCTGATCTCAGAAGCTAAGCAATGTTGGGCTTGGTTAGTACTTGGATGGGAGACCACCTGGGAATATCAAGTGCTGCAGGCATTACATTTTTGTAATTACATTTTACAATTGAAATGTGTGGAGGATAAAAGGAAATTTTGGAGGAATCACCCCCCAGCTCACTAAACATAAAAGTCATGAAAGCAGAAATGCAATCGCCTGCAGCCACACCACCTTGAATAAGCCTGATCTCGTCTGATCTCAGAAGCTAAGCAATGTTGGGCTTGGTTAGTACTTGGATGGGAGACCACCTGGGAATATCAAGTGCTGCAGGCATTACATTTTTGTAATTACATTTTACAATTGAAATGTGTGGAGGACAAAAGGAAATTTTGGAGAAATCACCCCCAGCTCACTAAACATAAAAGTCATGAAAGCAGAAATGCAGTCGCCTGCGGCCACACCACCTTGAATAAGCCTGATCTCGTCTGATCTCAGAAGATTAGCAATGTTGGGCTTGGTTAGTACTTGGATGGGAGACCACCTGGGAATATCAAGTGCTGCAGGCATTACATTTTACAATTGAAATGTGTGGAGGACAAAAGGAAATTTTGGAGGAATCACCCCCCAGCTCACTAAACATAAAAGTCATGAAAGCAGAAATGCAATCGCCTGCGGCCCACACCACCTTGAATAAGCCTGATCTCGTCTGATCTCAGAAGCTAAGCAATGTTGGGCTTGGTTAGTACTTGGATGGGAGACCACCTGGGAATATCAAGTGCTGCAGGCATTACATTTTTGTAATTACATTTTACAATTGAAATGTGTGGAGGACAAAAGGAAATTTTGGAGGAATCACCCCCAGCTCACTAAACATAAAAGTCATGAAAGCAGAAATGCAATCCGCCTGCGGCCCACACCACCTTGAATAAGCCTGATCTCGTCTGATCTCAGAAGCTAAGCAATGTTGGGCTTGGTTAGTACTTGGATGGGAGACCACCTGGGAATATCAAGTGCTGCAGGCATTACATTTTACAATTGAAATGTGTGGAGGACAAAAGGAAATTTTGGAGGAATCACCCCCAGCTCACTAAACATAAATGTCATGAAAGCAGAACTGCAATCGCCTGCGGCCACACCACCTTGAATAAGTCTGATCTCAGAAGCTAAGCAATGTTGGGCTTGGTTAGTACTTGGATGGGAGACCACCTGGGAATATCAAGTGCTGCAGGCATTACATTTTACAATTGAAATGTGTGGAGGACAAAAGGGAAAATTTTGGAGGAATCACCCCCCAGCTCACTAAACATTTAAGTCATGAAAGCAGAAATGCAATCGCCTGCGGCCCACACCACCTTGAATTAGCCTGATCTCGTCTGATCTCAGAAGCTAAGCAATGTTGGGCTTGGTTAGTACTTGGATGGGAGACCACCTGGGAATATCAAGTGCTGCAGGCATTACATTTTTGTAATTACATTTTTACAATTGAAATGTGTGGAGGACAAAAGGAAATTTTGGAGGAATCACCCCCCAGCTCACTAAACATAAAAGTCATGAAAGCAGAAATGCAATCATCTGCGGCCCACACCACCTTGAATAAGCCTGATCTCGTCTGATCTCAGAAGCTAAGCAATGTTGGGCTTGGTTAGTACTTGGATGGGAGACCACCTGGGAATATCAAGTGCTGCAGGCATTACATTTTACAATTGAAATGTGTGGAGGACAAAAGGAAATTTTGGAGGAATCGCCCCCAGCTCACTAAACATAAAAGTCATGAAAGCAGAAATGCAATCGCCTGCGGCCCACAACCACCTTGAATAAGCCTGATCTCAGAAGCTAAGCAATGTTGGGCTTGGTTAGTACTTGGATGGGAGACCACCTGGGAATACCAAGTGCTGCAGGCATTACATTTTACAATTGAAATGTGTGGAGGACAAAAGGAAATTTTGGAGGAATCACCCCCAGCTCACTAAACATAAAAGTCATGAAAGCAGAAATGCAATCGCCTGCGGCCACACCACCTTGAATAAACCTGATCTCGTCTGATCTCAGAAGCTAAGCAATGTTGGGCTTGGTTAGTACTTGGATGGGAGACCACCTGGGAGTATCAAGTGCTGCAGGCATTACATTTTTGTAATTACATTTTACAATTGAAATGTGTGGAGGACAAAAGGAAATTTTGGAGGAATCACCCCCCCCAGCTCACTAAACATAAATGTCATGAAAGCAGAACTGCAATCGCCTGCGGCCACACCACCTTGAATAAGTCTGATCTCAGAAGCTAAGCAATGTTGGGCTTGGTTAGTACTTGGATGGGAGACCACCTGGGAATATCAAGTGCTGCAGGCATTACATTTTTACAATTGAAATGTGTGGAGGACAAAAGGAAATTTTGGAGGAATCAACCCCCAGCTCACTAAACATAAAAGTCATGAAAGCAGAAATGCAATCGCCTGCGGCCACACCACCTTGAATTAGCCTGATCTCGTCTGATCTCAGAAGCTAAGCAATGTTGGGCTTGGTTAGTACTTGGATGGGAGACCACCTGGGAATATCAAGTGCTGCAGGCATTACATTTTTGTAATTACATTTTACAATTGAAATGTGTGGAGGACAAAAGGAAATTTTGGAGGAATCACCCCCCCAGCTCACTAAACATAAAAGTCATGAAAGCAAAAATGCAATCATCTGCGGCCACACCACCTTGAATAAGCCTGATCTCGGTCTGATCTCAGAAGCTAAGCAATGTTGGGCTTGGTTAGTACTTGGATGGGAGACCACCTGGGAATATCAAGTTGCTGCAGGCATTACATTTTACAATTGAAATGTGTGGAGGACAAAAGGAAATTTTGGAGGAATCACCCCCAGCTCACTAAACATAAAAGTCATGAAAGCAGAAATGCAATCGCCTGCGGCCACACCACCTTGAATAAGCCTGATCTCGTCTGATCTCAGAAGCTAAGCAATGTTGGTCTTGGTTAGTACTTGGATGGGAGACCACCTGGGAATATCAAGTGCTGCAGGCATTACATTTTACAATTGAAATGTGTGGAGGACAAAAGGAAATTTTGGAGGAATCACCCCCCAGCTCACTAAACATAAAAGTCATGAAAGCAGAAATGCAATCGCCTGCGGCCACACCCACCTTGAATAAGCCTGATCTCGTCTGATCTCAGAAGCTAAGCAATGTTGGGCTTGGTTAGTACTTGGATGGGAGACCACCTGGGAATATCAAGTGCTGCAGGCATTACATTTTTGTAATTACATTATACAATTGAAATGTGTGGAGGACAAAAGGAAATTTTGGAGGAATCACCCCCCAGCTCACTAAACATAAATGTCATGAAAGCAGAACTGCAATCATCTGCGGCCACACCACCTTGAATAAGTCTGATCTCAGAAGCTAAGCAATGTTGGGCTTGGTTAGTACTTGGATGGGAGACCACTTGGGAATATCAAGTGCTGCAGGCATTACATTTTACAATTGAAATGTGTGGAGGACAAAAGGAAATTTTGGAGGAATCACCCCCAGCTCACTAAACATAAAAGTCATGAAAGCAGAACAGCAATCGCCTGCCGGCCAACCACCACCTTGAATAAGCCTGATCTCGTCTGATCTCAGAAGCTAAGCAATGTTGGGCTTGGTTAGTACTTGGATGGGAGACCACCTGGGAATATCAAGTGCTGCAGGCATTACATTTTACAATTGAAAATGTGTGGAGGACAAAAGGAAATTTTGGAGGAATCACCCCCAGCTCACTAAACATAAAAGTCATGAAAGCAGAACAGCAATCGCCTGCGGCCACACCACCTTGAATAAGCCTGATCTCGTCTGATCTCAGAAGCTAAGCAATGTTGGGCTTGGTTAGTACTTGGATGGGAGACCACCTGGGAATATCAAGTGCTGCAGGCATTACATTTTACAATTGAAATGTGTGGAGGACAAAAGGAAATTTTGGAGGAATCACCCCCCCAGCTCACTAAACATAAAAGTCATGAAAGCAGAAATGCAATCGCCTGCGGCCACACCACCTTGAATAAGCCTGATCTCGTCTGATCTCAGAAGCTAAGCAATGTTGGGCTTGGTTAGTACTTGGATGGGAGACCACCTGGGAATATCAAGTGCTGCAGGCATTACATTTTTGTAATTACATTTTACAATTGAAATGTGTGGAGGACAAAAGGAAATTTTGGAGGAATCACCCCCAGCTCACTAAACATAAATGTCATGAAAGCAGAACTGCAATCGCCTGCGGCCACACCACCTTGAATAAGTCTGATCTCAGAAGCTAAGCAATGTTGGGCTTGGTTAGTTACTTGGATTGGGAGACCACCTGGGAATATCAAGTGCTGCAGGCATTACATTTTTGTAATTTACATTTTACAATTGAAATGTGTGGAGGACAAAAGGAAATTTTGGAGGAATCACCCCCAGCTCACTAAACATAAAAGTCATGAAAGCAGA